>NW_028186990.1:2032395-2034444 GCF_003343005.1 Rhea americana | reverse complement strand
TCCTTTGGGTTTCTTTAGGCAATTACTTTCCTACAGTGGCCATTATACCTCCTAGATAACTTACAGAATAAGATCTTATGCTGACCTTTGCCTAACTTTGACCTACCCTTAGCTGATATTTGGCCAAGAAAGAAGTCTTACACTCTTCCAGTTTTTGCTAAGTCAAACCTTCCCTGAGCTTTCCTGGCTGTATAATACTTTTTTCTGAATATGTTGTGTATGGGATGTTACTTAGCCCACATGGATGCAGAAAGACTGGTCATCCTCCAGTGCATCAAATAATGCCTCGGCAGTCTGACATGACATTGCCTGTTGTGCAATTGCATTGCAAGCAGCTGAACTTCCCCTGGCAGTGCTGCAAAGTTGTCTTTCCCTGAGCTCCAAATGCTTTCCAGATGTTGCAGATGACATCATCTTTCTGAAGTCATTGCCTCATGCAGGGTAACTCTGTTAACCTGAAATGTGTACATGCTACAGCTCTCCATCTGTTAGTGAGTTCCTGTGATGTGAATAGAGCTGAACTACCAATGATCATCTGTGCACAGAGAGGGTGAAGCAAATCCTGCAGGAGGTAGGAGGATTGGTTAAGGTCCCATAGGAATAACTGGATAACTCTTTATTTGCACTTAAAGCAGCAGTTCTTGCAAACTGTGTGAGTAATCTGTAAAGTAAAACATATTCGGGACAAAGAAATGAGAYGCAGAGTGCTGCTAGGACACAAAATGTCCCTGCAAGGATCTTGCTCTGCAAAAATGATTGACAAAACGAAGATGGAGTACCTCTCCCATACTTTTGATTTTTAGGGATGGGAATGAGACACTTAAAAATAGGAGATACTAAGATACAGCCTTTTAGGTCCCAGTTTTGGCAGTGGAGCTTTGCAAATGTCCCTCTGARCTCTTGTACAAAGCTGAGAGACTTTGACGAGCCATTGGAGCAGATCTTGCAAATGCCTGCAGTACTGGGGCACTAATCTGAAGATGCTTAGAGGTGGGACAGTGGGAAGTGAAAGGGTACGCTTCGATAGTCAGAAACCCAGAGCTGAATCTTCAGAAGGGATCACATGAGAAGAGGTGCACCAAACTGGCTATTTTCCACCTGAGAGGCTAAAGGCTTATCAGCACGTGAACTGGTGTGGGCTATGGTAAAATGCTACTAATGTAGACTTTGAAGAGAGCAGACGTGAAATAACTGAATACAGACTGAAAAAAAAAAAATCAGCATTGCACAGACTTTCCTGTGCTTGYTCTCACTACCCTGAGTATCTCAGTCATAGTCAGTAGCTGAGTTTACCTTCAGAGCATCCTGAGTCGGGTGGAAATGATATGCTCACGGCATAGAGAGGGAAACAGATGAACGTGTGACAGGCTGAAAAGGAGCTGGGAAGTTCCTGAGTGTGGGAAGGAAAAGGTGGGGAAACTCTCCCTCTCGTGAGCAGATCACCTTTCCTCRCTGCTTGCAGACACTACGCTTGCAATAACAGTTCCTGCTGCAAGCTGAGAATCCTCTACAGAGCAGAAATAGGTTGCTAATTGGTGGCAGCAGGTTATGCTATCTAAATTTTGCAAACCTACTGATTACACATTAATTATCCTGAAAACGGAATAGGATAAAATAAGATGAGACCTACCACTGATCCCTGTAAAGCACCCCCCCAACCCCCAGCCCGGCGCCTCCTCCAGTACCGAGCTTCTCTCATTATCCTTCCCCTTGGGCTGTGGTCACGCTGGCGGGGTTTTTTGTCAGCATGACAAAGATCTTCGAAAAAAAGAATTTGGGGGTCTTGCCGACGAGGGCCGAGCCCTTGTTTCCAGCGCTTTCTGCCGGGGAGTGCCGAGGTAACCCGTGGCAACCATCTGCTAAGCTGCAAAACTCACACCGCCCGCCGGGCTGCTGCTGGCTGCCCGCGGAGGTGGCGAGCGGGGCCGGGGCCGCTGCGGGGGAGCCTCGCACCGCCGGCACCGCCGGCACCGCCGGCACCGCCGGCACCGCGCCTCCTCGGCGCCCGCCGGCCCCGGCGCCCGCGCCGCGCCCGGGCAGCAGCTCGCC
>NW_028186990.1:2009814-2032303 GCF_003343005.1 Rhea americana | reverse complement strand
CTGCTCGGGAACGACGGCGCCGGGCCGCGCCGGGCCGGGCCGGGCCGCCCCCGCGCTGCGAGCAGCGCCGCTTCGGGCCGCGGGAGACGGGRACGTGACATTCAGCGGCCGCACTGCTTCGGGCAGCGGTTACGTCCCGGGCCAGGCTGGCGGCGGAGCCCCTTCCAGCCAGGCGCGGGTGCGAGCGGTAGTTTTTGGCTAGGGCTAACACAGGAAGGGGTGCACCAACCCCTCCGGCGCTGACGGGGTGGGGGGAAAAGGCGCTGAAGGGCTGGTGAAGGGCTGGTGAGGTGTATGTAGCGAGTAGATAAGGACCTACTTATGTTTTAAACATAACATGAATTAATAAAGAAAAGAATACGCTGCACATACTGAAAGTTCTTGGATACAGAGGAGAAAAACCTCTCTCTTTCATAATTTGGAAACAGCCAGAACATGGTGCCCTAGAACTGAGTAACAGCGGTTGCGTGTCAGCTTGTGGGGGGGGTCCCCCACTGCAGTCACACAGTGACCAAATCCACCACATGGAAAGGAGGAAAGCTTTCAGAAAATAGATAAGAATAAAAGAAAAAGGTCATTTTTAGACCACGCCACTCCATCATGTCAACGTTAATTCATGTTAGTCCGTTATTTTGCAGGTAACTGCATACAGTGAAAAATGACTCTGAGATTCCCTGGCCCAGTCTGGCAGTTCACTTCAGCAAACCTATCTAATAGGTTTATTATAGTTTATCGAGCAAGTGTTAGCACAGAGAAGATCAGAACAACTGCCGAAACGCTAAATGGCCTTAGGAATTATGGCATTTTTGGAAGAATTATCRTGACAGGATGGGTAGCTCAGTGTCTACAGTCCCATGCTACCTTCTTCCTTGTCAGAATAAATAATGGTCAATTTTCTTCCTGATCCTCATGGCCTATTGGACTTAAAGCAAAGAGGCCAGTCTGCATAGCAGAGAGAGACACCTTCAGCTTCCCCAGCCTGAACGATCCTGTTTGCCTTCACAGTCACATTTTATGAGCTGGTTATTCTCAGCATCGTAAGCTGTTCTCACACCTCTCCTGCTGCATGCCAAAGAAAAGTCCTGCCTTCCAGTGTAACAAAAGAATGTTACTGGGCCCCAGCCCTTGCAGGAAGACGTAAAATTTGTATCCCTGCTCTTGAGAGTGCCACAATTAGCTCTGCTTGAGAGATACTCTGAAAACACTTCTTCCTGGAAAAAGATCTATAAGCCTCAGGGAAAAGAAAGAAAGAAAGGGGGAAAAAAAAGAGACTTGCCAATTGCTTTACAGAGAGGCCACATTTTATTACCAGAGTTAAAAATAAAGTTAGTTTACTCTATCAAAATAAAAGTTAAACAGCTGATTACAGTATTTGGAAACAAGGTTACTGAGAGAGAAAACAGCCCAAGGCTCCATCAACATCTGCCTAAAACTTTAACTCCATCCTGGCTACCAGATCCAAATATGTTTCTTTCAACCCACAAACAGATGGTTTATTCTAACAAATGCTCTCCCTGATGTTTCAGGTAGCTGCAGTTACAGTACATTATGTATGATCCTATCTTTGCAGGAGAGTTAGAGATTAAAAAAAAGGAGTATTGAGCGGTATCCTTGGGGACTTCACAGGTACTCATGATGCTTCAGGGAAGGCCTCAAGAATCCCCTATGTTTTGCTAATTTAGGAGCTCTGTTTATAGACAGACATTGCTTTCAGCCATGCAGCGTTTGTGAGACTACTAATGGAATACTTTTAAGCTTATGGGAAAATAGATAGCTCTGGTGAGTAGAGGGACTATGAAGTGCTGATTCTTCAACCTCTGCTTCCATTTCTTTTCAAAGTAAGTCAGCTGAATGGTACTCATAAACTTCCATTGCACCATTTTTTCAGATTACTCTGTATATGATTTTTTTAGCATCCTACAGCAGTTTGACTTTTAGATCCTCTGTTCCTCAGCAGAATGGCTCGCAGGATGATCTATTATGTGATTTCATAATAGCTGAAAAAAAAMCCACTATATTTATTTCTTATTACAAAAAGCCCATAATTCACCATTTCTGACCCCCCAGAACTTGAGTTATCTCATGGAACTCCCACAGAGACTTCACTGGACATATTAATACACCTCTGGCTGACTTGGCCCCTGGCATAGTGCTCTCTTCCCCTATTGTCAGGTTATGAGGAATGGAGGTTTCGCTCCTATCACATCCGTGGCCCAATATTCAGCATTTGCCTGGAGGAAGGTTAAAACTCACAGTTCTCTCTTCTGCGGCTGCCTCTCTTTCACAGAAGCTCTCTCCAGCATTGTGCCACTTTTCCTCTCCCTTTAGGTCCTGTCTTTCTCTCAGCCTTTTCACAGCTCTTAGCCATACCCCAAGTCCTCTCCAGTAGAGCATCTCAGTGCTCAGTTAAGTTTTCTGGAAGGTGGCTGTTGTACCCTTCTCCCACCGCCATTCAAGACCATTGGCAGGACTGTGTGCCTTTTCTGCCGTGTGCATTACCARCACCACTGCTCTACATCCTGTAGTCCAGTCAGATACACAGATGGCCCTTACTGACATGCCATGCCACCACTATGTCAACTAGGACTCTGAAATGTTCAGCTTCAATTGGAGACCAATATCTGCTGATCGAAAGGAAGGAAACAACATTAGCACAACATTGATCTGGASCTTAACCAAATGAACACCTATGTAACTCGCAAGTTGCATCCTGACTCCTCCAGGGCAAGGCCACAGTRTCCATGCACTACCCAGGAGGATCAGATCTCTGCCTCTAGAAATAACCTGAAACACACCAAGATCAGCTAGATGTACAGGAGGAGAAATGCAGGAAATTGTTGCAGCCATATACAGTGCCATATAAAAATCCCAAGTAATGAAATGGCAGCACCGTCTCAAAGGGGATTTGTGTTCAGCGATGTTTCTAGGGAGTGCTGCACTACTCGCAGAACCAGCGGGTGCCAGCAAGGGATGTAACTGAAGTAGAAATCTCTTTTTGGTGTACTAGGTCTCTGTGACCTGTTTCAAGGAGGTCAGGAGAGAGAAGGAGGCCAGGAGAAATCGGTTATGACCATATTCTTTCGTTATGTGAGTACAAACATTGATGTTACTAGAGTTATCTGTTGATAGCACAGAGCCTGATGTGCAACTTCTTGGTAACAAATAAATTCAAGACCTTCCAGCCTTGTTTCTTATCCCTCATGCTAGCAGCTAAGGGTCTCCTTCCCTGTGTCCCTTTTCTTTTTCTTTCTTTCTTTCTTTCTTTCTTTCTTTCTTTCTTTCTTTCTTTCTTTCTTTCTTTCTTTTTCTTTTTTTTTTCCTTTTAGTAAATAGAGAAATTCCCTCTTCACCATGTTTTAATTACAGGAGCCATGTGACCCTTCCAGGAGCAGCTGTCAGATATCACAGAATGGGAGTATCACCGGGCCAACAAGCTCATGGAAAATATGTAAATAGCTTATATGGGGGTAGGGGAAGGCCATTAAATGCAGCAGGACCCACTTAACTGACTACCTGCTAGAGGCGTAGGGGGGGGGGAGGGAAATAGCTGCCTAGCTCTACCTTTTCTAACCAACCCTGGCTAAACTCAGACGGGAGCACTCAAAACTGTGCAGTGATGGGGACTGGAACAGAAGGTGCTGAGGGTGTCTTGCTGTTCACTAAGACTAATGTTGCTGATGACTGCTTGCCAAACAAATATATCATAAAGCTCAAATATGTTTCTGCAGCCACTACTTTGTCCCAGCTGACTGGAGGGCTCAGACATCTAATATGTTTGCAGTTGTGGCGGGAGAGCCTCGCTCTGCTCCAGGAGAGCACCAGGTAGTTTGCCCCTGGTACCAGCCCTTCTACGGGGAGTAGCTGTRGCTGGATGAGTCCCTAGATCCTCACAGCTCCTTGGTGCCTGTGTCATCYCCTGCAAGGAGGGGATGCCGCGTGGGTGCCCCGGGTGGGGCTTTCACCTTGTTGCCTRCAGGAGGTCTCAGCAGAAGTGGTGAGTGGGCAGGTGTGCTCACAAAAGTGAGCCTGGCGGAGAGGCAAGTAGAGATGGTGAATTTCTACTGAGCAGGAGGGAAGTGGGACCTGTGAGCTTTACCACCAGAGGAAGTACCTCCTTGTTCCCAGAAAGAAGAGCCCTTCAAACAGCTCTGCAGAGCTCTTGAGCAGCACAAAGCCATTTGTTGGCACAAATGCTCTAAAATCCAAGCTGTGCCTGGCACAACCCATGCTTCTGGTGGGTAAATTTTTGATGGAATTACTGAAGCTGCCCCTGGGGTGCCTCTCAGGTGACCTGAGCTCTGAGGAAAGGCCCTATCAGACACTCCTCAGAAGTGAAACTCTTGGGCACTGTGCATCTTTTCAGGAGGCCTCCTGGGATAACTCTGGCTTTCCAAGGCAGAATTGCAGCCACTGGAAGCAAAAGGCTTGCTTTTRGGATTCTTCTCTTTTTGACTATTTGTTTGCTTGCACAGAGTATATGTTATTTTTTGTTTTGTTTTGTTTTGTTTTTCAGCTACAGCTGTGCGAGCTTGCCTGTCAAACCCTGTGTTACCTCTTTCCTCCCATTTATTCACTCTTTCGCACACACACAGGTACATGGAATTGCTCTACCACAGTTAAGCTTCCCGTCCACCTCAACTAAGTTGCTAGACAATAAAATCAGCTTTGGAAGGGACTGATATCCTCTCTTTGTGTAAATGCTTCCAGTGGTGCTGGGTCCTGCTGCTCATCCCACCACGTTCTCCTGTCGGTGGGGTCAGGATCCACAGTAAATGCCATCGGGCAGCTCTGTGTCAGTGCACGCTGTGGAGGGGTCCCAGGAGAGGGGCAAGAGCAGCCAGGAGAGCAAAGCCGGGCTGCACAAAGGATTGATATAAGAAAAAGGGGGATCTGCAGCAGGGGAAAATCCCCAGGGGAGGCCAGGGAGGTGGAGTGCCCTTGCAACCAGGAGCGTGCAGTCCTGGATTTCAGGCAGTTTGCAAAGGAACGGGCACAGTGTTTGCCTAGCAGCTGAGTGTGCAGTGCAAGGGATGGAGGGTAATTAGCCCCAAGAGAGGGGGAAGCAGAGGGGTCGATGTCTGCAACGTGTCTGCCTGCACCGCTCCCTCCGCACTCTGCCAGAGGCGGCTGTCCTTAGCCTGCAAGACCTCTACAAGCCAAAGGGGAAAGGCCGATTGACACAGCCAGCAGCAACGCAATGCCGCAGGCAAACCTGACACACTGGCAGCTCCAGATTAGGGTGGGCAYGGCACCTGCTTGGGAGGAAACAAGAGTTTCTGCCTGCTGCAGGCCAGGTAATGGTTCCTCGCCTTGACCGGGGGTAAAGCTATGCTAAGTGCATTTCAGTATGAAGGTTTATTCATCGAACCTTGTATTTATACAATCTGCTGACAAATATGCCCAATTCAAACATCTAAATAAGATTAATGCAGGCAGCTTATTACTGCTTCTTGATGAGGACTGGGAATTATGGTAATCAGCTGTGACAGTGAAGTTGGGTGTCTGACCCCTACAACTTATCCTTGAAAAATACTATACCAAATAGCTTCTGAATCACTGAAGAGTCATTTTCATATTCACTGAATAATAGAGAAAAGTGCAAACTAAAATAGCCGATCTGAATATCAGAATGTATTTTGGGTTTTCTTTTGGTGAGAGGAGGATAAACATAATCGCAAGTGAAGTGCTGGCTGTATTTAACCCTCTCAGCACTCCAACAAGACTAAACATAACTGGTGCAAGCTTTCTGAAAATAATAATAAAAAACCCCCTGCTTTTCCACAGAAAGCAGTACAGTCTGTGCAGTTTTGGGCCCTCCTCCCCCATTGCAAGAGAAATATTCAGTGATGTCTCCTGCCTTCAGATATGTGTTAGTTGCAAAACCCAGTGTAATCTGTGCAAAAACTTCACATACAATTCCTAATTTCCAAAGAGGCAGAGGTGATGACATGTCCAGGATATTCAATACCAGGCTCATGGCTGGATGTGATGTCCCAAAGAGGCAGAGGTGATGACACGTCCAGGATACTCAATACCAGGCTTGTGGCTGGATGCGATGGTCCTGAAGAATTATGTCCTGGGGAATGTAGTGCACAATAGCCYAGTAACAGATAAACATTTTTTCCAATTCAGATGGCTAATTTGTATTAATTCTATGGTAATAGTGACTGATAAAATCGTTCTTACCTCCTGGTGGTTACCAGTGACCTGGCTTGAAAAGCACTGATGAATCCCAGTGTTATACTTGATAGGCAGCATATCCATCTTTTAAAATTATCCTTACAGACAAGTAGTAATTAGTTACCATATTGGCACTTTCACATGCAAAGATGAGATTTGAACAGATGAAATGACCATTTTGCACAGTGATTT
Source organism: Rhea americana (assembly GCF_003343005.1). NCBI lineage: Eukaryota > Metazoa > Chordata > Aves > Rheiformes > Rheidae > Rhea > Rhea americana. The sequence continues at coordinate 2,025,931 of NW_028186990.1, read as the reverse complement.
ATGTATCTAGTTCAATATAGCCCATATTGAGGACATAGTCCTGTCTTAYAATAGAGGCAAATTCCATCTCTACAAGCTCTTCTTCCAAGGGAGGATGAAATACCTAAGCCATCAACTAACACCATTCAGCTGCTATTTATTTCTGACATGTTCATGTCAGAAGAAGGCTTTCCAGCCTTACAGAGATATTGGGAAATTTCATTTATACAATACAGTGAGATTGTCTGATCAAAGGCATACAAGTGGGAATCATTACTGTTATTTTCAGACATGTCATAGACTCTCTGTATTCATTGCAATCATTGCAATTGTAAAGCAGAAGCGTGTTCCTTCACCACCTGGCCCTTGGTGCTCTTCTCATCTCTAACTGTTGTCTATATGGTTATGTTCCTCCTGCATCCTCCCTGCCAACTCTCTGTGATGCAAACATGTGCACTARAATTTGCTGTGATAACTTCACTTTATATGGATTTGTTTCTGCAAACAGAGATAATATTAAACTTTCTGYGTCCTGAATCTCTCCCACTAGGAAATTAGGATAATACTTGGAGCTGTCAACGCAGGGACCATTCATGGTGCCTGACAGCCTTGCTGAAATTACTGAATTATATTCCTATCAGCAGAAAGTATGAAATGAGTTACAGCTTTTTATACAASAGAAGGGAAGAATCTGCACTTCTTATTACAGAAAGGAATGAGCATGTTAATGCCATGTCTTCTTGACAATCTAGCTCTTTTTTTGTGTAATCATACATGATCCGTTTGTTGTGGTATCTTCAGGCCAGGAGGATTAGGGTGTCTGCTTTCTGTTCTTTCTGTGGGATTTTGCACCCTGATGTTGTGGCACAGCTGATCCATAGCACCTTACAAGACTATGTGTGCATGGGCACGTCTTTTTCTCCCTCATCTCTCTTTCGTTTGGAAAAATTTTGGGAAGCGTGGTGGGTGAGGATGGACCTCTGGAAAGGTCTCWGTGAAGAAGGAGGCATGCTAGTCTRCTCTGGTAGATCTTTGTTGGCRGAGCTAGATCCACTAAGGCCAAGGAAGTCCGTTATTTGCATTCCTGGTTTTTGTTTCAGAGGTTGGCGCTTTTATTCATGGAAGTTTACAAGCATGCAAGATGGGGTGTTTTTTCCCAGTTACTCAGGTCAATACACCTTGAAAACAACAGTGGAAATCTGGTTTGTCTCTGACCATAGTGATTTGGGGCCCTGGAAACCATGAGAGTCCATTGAAATTGTTGATGTTGCTGACTGCCTGAAGTGACAGGAAATCTTATACAGGCCAGCCAAAGAAGTTCCTTCATTCCACCAGGTGTAGGTATTGATTCTGCTTCCCTTGTGTTTGTCCCTTGTGTCCTAAGCCACCTGGGTAGTAGCTGTTGCTGCTTTTGTAAAGGTTGAGGTCTTTCACAATTCCCACGCCTGGGGAGTCAATGGCTTTGGAGTGTGGAAACATCCTAAATCACAAATTCTAGTCGGGGCCCAGGTTGTCTGAAAGTTGCCGTCACCTAGAATTTCAATCTACTTCTATTTGCCCTGCATGATTAAATATTCATGCCAGGATACTCTGCTGTGCACGATGAGAATATTCAATGTAACCTCGTTGGAAAGACGGTGTTGCAGATGTAGTCAATGTGCTGCTTCCTGAAATAAATTCTGCATTTATCAGTCATCCAGCATCCCTTTAATGGACTTCAGTTTAGACCCACATATCCATATTACCAACATCATCTCCCAAAATGACTTTTTATACAGATACACACATAACTCCTTATTGTGCCTGATAAGGCTATACAAGGAGCCAAGGGTCTAACAGACCATAGTAAATAGCYGTCACAGTCCCATCTGAGAATCCATCTGAGATTCATCTGAGAATCAAGAGATATTTGAGGATCGATTCTTTTTCTAGCAGATCATAGCAGGGCAGCTACTAGTGCAACTAGTTGATGGCTAATTTCCTTGGGGCTGGCAGCCTGGTACTTCCAACTGCCTGAACTTCACTATAAAAAAATTATAGCGATTAAGTAAACACAGCTATAATGGAAATCTTTACTCTGCATATTACAAACCAAAATGGCCATGAAGGGAGCAATTACGAAATCTCAGGACTGTGGTGAGGGGAGGAATCGTTTGAGCTGTGCTATTGTTTGTTTTTGTTCATCATTTATTTCCTCTGGGAAGCTCGGCTCTGAAGCCGTCTCTGCTACGTTGAGAGAGTCTCTACACTTTTGTTAACCCAGTTTTCCAAGTAGTCTTGAGCAAGATGGGAGGAAGGATAAAGCTTTTACATGAAGTCACAAGACATTATGGACTACTTTGGGGAAGGATTCCTAGATCCAGTTTCCAATTCCTCAGCTCATAACAGAAGTTGAGCACTGATTGCTTTCTCTCTCTGTTACKCTTCAGCAGCACTACTGATTTTGCAAACGCTTGAAAGAGTGATGAAGATAACACAGCAGCAGCAACTAACAAATGTTGAATTTGTACTAGTGGGAGCTGTAATGATCGTTCTGAGACAGTGGACTTTTTCCCTCTTTGAGAATATATGATTGCTCCTAGCAGTTCTTTGGGAGTTGCCTGATTCAGGAAATTGATAGTGGAAAGCAGCATCAGGCTTTCAGCCACAAGCTGATTTTTGCTGATGTTTGTTTAGAAGCAGAGGGAAAATAGCTAGTGGACAGGGTCTTAGTAGAAAAATGAGTGAGAAATATAGAACACAGCGCAGAAACAGTGAATAATGGGATGAATGATAATTCCTAGGTAGACATAGCAAAAAGACTGATGCAATCCAAAAACCCAGTATACTTCCTAAATGTGTGTAATAATGCAAATTCAGGAGCTACTTTGAGGACAGAAATTGAGTTGGAGGCCCTTCCCTGGACTGACATTTCCTCTGGAGCCCTGCTAAAACTATAAATCTATCAGCTCAGGAGCTCAGTGCTAGAACCAAATGAAGTACAGACAAGCAAAGCAMCTGGCCAGCAAATAATTGTCCAAGATCTGAGGATGAATGTTTCTGTTAATAGTTTAGCATCTTCCAGGAATGGAGAACAACCCAAGTCAACCTGAAAGAAGAGAACAGAAATGTTCCTATCACATGGGCRAAATTTAGGAAAGGAAGAAAACTGCCCCAGTTACTGTCCTTCCTTTCCCCCAGAGCTCTAGTGAGCACGTTCCAAAGAGATGCTACGTGAAAGAGAGGGCTAACTTTCTCCTTCCCTTGGGAAATACACCCAGTTCAGGTCCTAGACCAAGGAGCCAACGCAATGGGAAGTAGTAGCAAAGTRATGGTATCTAAAAAACAAGGGACTAAGTTTGGAGGAGGAGGGAGGAATGAACATGGTAGAGTTTCAGCAGCAGGCCATGGCTATTGTCTTGGACAAACAGCCAAAACCAGGGGAAACTCAGCACACACACACACAAATGCAATTCTTATTATAACCCCTATTCCAGGGTGAAAACCAAAGACATACCTGCAAGTTGGTTTGCAGCCACCTCCCTTGCTCATCCTAACTTCTTCCAGAAGCCAAACATGTCCTTTCCAGAGAGATGTTACCTGAAACAGAGCTTCACTTTTTGCAGTTGGTAATGGTTGTCATCCCAGCAATAATCATAATGAATCACACTCAGGCTCCTGTTGAGCTCATATTTTCAAAGAGATGTTGGTACTTGATCCATTCGTTAATATTAATTAGCATGGAGTCACATTTCATTTACCCACTTACGTGTCTGAGCTGCATCATTCTTATGCACCCTGTGCTAAAGATCCAGATGCCGTTTATGGCTGGCACAAAATAATTAGCTAATAGTTAAGGAACACATATCTCAAGTTAGTTAAATATTTATGCCAGACTTTTTCCATTTTGGCTCCTAGCCTTCATCTGGGGGTTGCAGTGCAATTTAGGAAGGATATGAGAAAGTTTTCACAGTTGTATGCAGCAAGCTTTAATTATACATTCTCCATATGGATGCAAATGTTTGATACTATACAGATGTTGGCAAGGAATTGACCACCAGGTACCAAAGTAGAAATAGCAGCAGACCTCAGCAAGCAGATCAAAATCTAATTCCCTTGTTATCACTGGATRCTGCATAATGCATTAGTTGCTCTTTCGTTCTGATCCAGCCTCTTTTGCTCAGTCAGAGATCTCTGCTGTAAAATACTTCCAGACAAATGAATAAAAGAGTGGCTGGGGTGGAGAGAGGGTACACATGGCTTGGAAATAACTGGAAGTCCTCTTCCGTATCTTACCTAGAGCTGGTTTCTGGTGATGGGAGAAGTGTCTGCCTTTTGAGGTTTCGGAGTTTGTTTATAAAGCCGATGCAGGGATGCCTAAATTCTTTTGCTTTGTCTCTGGAGATCTCTGTTACCCAGCCCCTCTGCTACAAAATGCACAAGACAGGATTATGAGGCTGAACCATACTATAAAATGCAGGGTAGCCATGCTGAGGGATGAGATAATAACTCCGAGCTGTTGCTGCAGCGTGGTTCTGCCAAGCTCTTTCTGTGCTGTCACATGCAGAAGATGTTCAGTGTTGTGCTGCATGAAGATGCTGGGCAGAGAAGTAAGCTACTCTTAGGTAAGCTACAAAGTTAGCTCCAACAGAGAGATTCACCGCTATGCTCCTGCCAGACACCGAAGGAAGCCAGTACCATGAAGATTTATCAGGAAGTACRAGGACATCGAGTGCTCCTCTGGCTATCATGGGAGCTGGGACTCCCACTGTTGGGCAAACTCTGGGAACATATCCCCTCTTCTGATCCAGATGCCATGAGGAAATATATTTGAGTGCATAAATCCTGGTACATTTCCCATCAAAGGAGCAGAGAAGCTGGCAGGCAAAGATGATTGAGGGCTGTTAGCTGGATTTCCACCAGAGGATGTGCATGGTACCCAATATCTGCTACTTTATACATGAATGACATGGATATAAGAGGATAACTAACCTACCTCTCCCATGTTCTGACCTTCCGTTCCCACCGTGTTAGACAGGGTTTGCTTTTGCCTTCTCGGAAACTCAGAACACCAAATTATCTGTAATGTATGTCTTGAGCACATAATTATATTGAGTGATTATATTATGTAATCACTATSATATCTAGAATTTAAATCAGGAGCTTTCACCTTACTGTGCTTTCAATCAGACACTGTCCCCTGATCCAGCTTTGGCAGGGGTATACTTCTGCTGAAGCCTGCATTTTCCAGAGCTGGTTTGGGAAGGGAGATGACAGGAGGCAGAGGCAGTGTTGGCTAACGCCTACCTGTTAGAAATAATACCAGAAGGAAAAGCGTTTGTGGTGGGCTCCCACAAGGCATCACGCCCTCTAATCAGGTATGATGAGAATGGCTACCTTGTGAGCTACATCTGGGGCATGAGAAGGAGCAGCAACTCATACCTTCTCTATTTCACCTGCAACCCTCATSCTCCTGCTTCTGAGCTTGCCCAGTTTCACAAGTAAGCAGAAATGAGCTTACTCACTTGGTAGATGAAAAAAAATTCCAAAAAATATGTGGATGCTCTAGAAGACAGTGTTTGCTTCACTAAACAGAGCTCCTCCCTTTGAGTCAGTTTGTGCTTTGGCGATTCAGCCTTTACAGGCTTCTTTCTTTGGGCTAAATTATGAAAACCGTGAGGGATTTCTCAAGATTCCAGTTAAATTGCAGTTTTTGCCATTCCAATCTGCTGTTCCATCTCAGCAGGCAAAACCAACTGCATTTTCCGTGGCACTCCTTCTGTGCTGTGAAATATCTGTCGTGCACTACCCCAGAGCTAGCTGCATTGTTGCGGGGGAAGAAATGTTTTTTCTGTCCATGCGGGAAAGTGAGTAGATAAATCTCTTGAGATGAAGAGGCAGTTATTTTGTCCTAAGGAGTGGGATGTGGATGGTGGAAACAGAGAGGCGTCTACAGTGAGCTTCAGCTTAAGAATCAATGTAAGGTATTTATACCCTGCCAAGGCAAAAGAGAGCAATCCCACAATTTTTCTTCTCCTAGGTCAGGAATACAGGAGTGACACTACGGTAACGCAGCTCTTCCCTCTTGAGAGATGTCTGTAGAGGCAGCGGTTTTAACTTATTGTATTTAATAAGGAGGTGAGAGTCATTAAAGCAGCAAAATGAGACTTCAGCCTACAACAGAGCAAAAAGGGGAAAGAGGTCAGACAAAAGTCAAAATACTAAGTCTGGAAATGGGTAATCAGGAGCAAACTGGTTACAAAGCACTGCCTACACAGAGTTGTTCCTAAATGCGATGGATGCACTCTTTCTTTGGTTGCGTATGGTTATGACTCTTCCAGTAATGTTTTGCATCAGAGCAAAAGAGCTCGACTGTGGGCATTGCAGCACAGAACTGCTGGAGCTAGGAAAGGAGRAACTAAAGTAGTTGTGGGGTTGGGTGTGGGGCAGCCCTACGAGGCTGAGTTCACCCATGCAAGCTGTGTCACTTCAGGGCCTAAGTTGTACACTTTAATATGTCCGTCAGCAATTTGCGGGGCCTTACTCAAAAGGATCCTCACGGTGYAGCATTCACCAGGGCAGGGAAGTGATGCACAGGAAGGGCTGCGCGGGCCTCAAGAGCTGGTCCCTGAGTAAGGAGGTGAATAAGGAGAGGGAGTGCAAAAAAATGAGAAGGCTAACAGGGCACACACCTGCTTTTCCGTTGCTCTGTGAACTTTTGGAGAGATGCAACAAAACCTTATGGCGCAAGGGTCCCAGTTGCCACCTACGCTACTGCTGACTGGCAGCCCCTGTGCGTCTCTGCCATCCGTGCTCCACCACAAGGGCAGAGCTGCCAATGTGCAGCCCCCTGGGATTCATGAAGAGTTAGGATGAAGGTTTCATTAGGGCACATGKTTTCCCTGATTTTCTGGAGAGTATTTTCTTTCTTTATTAAGTCAGAAAGTAGAAAGCACAGAGGGCCAAAAAAAGGAGGTGAGACCCTTAGAATTCTCTAATATGATTAAGCAACCAACATGTCTACATTTGCAGTTATTCAGTTTATTTATTTGTGGCCATGTATGACTTGCTCTATAGAGCTTCCTAAGTAAAGGAGAAAAAAATCCTCTCCCATAGTCTGATGAGAATAACACGTGGTGCTCTAGTTTCTGGGGGCACGGGTGAAGGGAGCTAGTGAGGATGCCAGAAAAAGAGTGCAGCAGGCGTCATTGCATGGTGGTGATCTACTTTCAAGTGATACCAGAAAAACCTATTAAATATATAACCTCAGTGCCCAGAAAAATGTGTTAAGAGGTTTATTCATGTAGGAAAGCTTTATCTTATAAATATAGATAAGGACTTCTTTTTTCCTCCTTCTTCTTTTTGGATTTCCTATATAGAAAATGTATTTGGACTGTAATTTCCTTTCTGGGAGGCTCTACCAAATTATGCTGCTTTCTATCTGGCAGGACTGCTATGCCTATGCTGCAAATGGGATAGCTCAGTGTGATGAGTCCTCAACACTTATCCCACTATATCCTGTTCCAAGCATGATCCTGCAAAACCTTCGGCACGTGCCTCACTTTAAGAGGGCTGGCAATATCACTAAACAGATGTAGAACTACCGTGTGCAGGACACAAAGTGTACTTGCTCTTTTCAGGGTGTCCCTGTTGAGGAGCTGTTGCTGGTTGACCTGTGAGGTGGGACCAAAGGCAATACAGAGAGGTGGATGCTGTTCTCTTGATTTTTTGTCCTCTCAACATAAGCACTTTCTTTTCAGGCCCYGCAGAGCATCTTGGGTGGAAATGCTGTCATGGAGATGAAAAAAAACCTGCTCCTCCTTCTGTTTGCCTCCTTGCTTGCTCAACAACTCTCTTGCCTCTTTGGGACATTGGAATAGGACCTKTCTCAGCTTTGCAGCCTTATATACTAACAAAAGTCTGACCTCTTTATGCTGACCACAAATAGATCTGTCTTTCATCTTCACATCCATCTTCTTTAGTCCAAAATAAAATGCTATTCTGTTTCCTTGGTGTTTCCTTATGGATGGCTGCCAAACAGCTCAAATGCAGCAAGGCTAAAACAACCCCTGTTGTCTTCCTGTCCCAAACTCCTTGTCTTGTACCATGTAGCCAGGTGCAGTCTGCCCTAGCTGTCCACACAGCTGCTTCTTGCTGCCTCAAAACAGCCAGCACCCTTTCCTCTGGCCTTGGTTGGGGAGCATGTGCTGCAGATGTCCCTCAGAATGGTGCTTGGTGCTGGGCTGGGTCATTCTGCCCTGTTTTTGACTCCCCTCTTCACTTCTCACCTATTATCCTTGACTTTCCTCACAGTAATTAGGTTTGTTTCTCGGCTACCCTTTTCTGACCTGCTTCACTCACCATGGAGATATGTGCTGGCTTTCCCTTCCTGGTTCTTCAGACAAACATCCTGGGATTGTTYGGAGCATTTTTGGACCTGCATGCCCATCCTTACTTGGAAGGAGATCTCTGTGAACATCCACAGTACTCTGTTGTCATCCCTTTTCTCCTCTCTTCTAAGCTTCCCAGTCATACGTGGCCACAAATAAATAAACTGAATAACTGCAAATGTAGACATGTTGGTTGCTTAATCATGATGACTAACATTGCCTCATTGCTTCTTTACACTCSTCTCTCTGGATCCATCTGCTGTTGCTTTGCTTACCAATTGGTAACTGAATCAGGGTGATTCCTTCTCCCTTCTCCGCCCCACCCACACAAGAGCTCTGGACCATGCCTGTTTCTCCTAGGGTCTATGACAACTTGCAAAATCATCCCATTCCTCAGAAATGGGGTGATTCATGTCCTGCTGGTACAAAGAAGCTTCCTATTATGAATGTAAAGGCCCATCCCATGGGCATGAATTGTGAAATAACACGATGATACCATGCTTGTGTTATAATGCAGTTGTCTTTGATTGCTGAGGTGAAAGTAGAGCTAGTTTAGAACCAGGTTGCAAAACTCTTCCTGTCCTGCTCCTTGCTGGTCCCTGACACACTTGCAAAAATCCCACTTTATTGTATCTCTACCAAAGTGCTCAGGATGTTTTTTCTGATAGACTTAYGTCTCAGGAGTATGATGATGATATCAAATGTGAGGTTTTTTGGCTTTATCAAGACCTCAGAGGTGAGGTTTGTCTCTGCTTTCCCCCTGCCTGGTCTAAGCGCTAGTGCAGTTACTGACAATTCTTCCTCTTCTGTTAGAGGCGCTTGCCAGGGAATCCATGAAATGCTGCAGGGAGTGTTATTTTTCCTACTGAGGTGGAAACCAAGGCAAAGAGGGGTGCAGAAGCTAACCTMGTATTCTAAAACAAGTCAGCAGGAAAAATGAGGTAAAAGCATGAGGGTTATTTTGGGCTGTTCCCCACTGCCAGGGCGGGCTGGCAGGATTTCTGCTCTCCCTGCAGCGTACTCCTACGGGTGAGGGCTGATGCTGGTGGAGAGGCAGCTAGTGACACCCCTTCTTCAGTGCTGGCTGCCCCATTGCAGCGCTAGCTCTGGCTGGAAACGGCCGTCTTCAGAGGAATTCAAATAGCACTTGGAAGAAAACAAAGTAGAACGGATAGCTCTTCTCGAAAAGGGGTTAGCAAATTCCAGTCTGCAAGTCCAAAGCCATTTTAGGGCATGTGACAATCTCCTTCTCCCCTCTCCCCGCTCCTCCCTCTGGAAATAAGGATCTGTTACAGCTTATCTGTCAAAAGAGGTTAGTAAGGGAATCTGACATATGTTTTACTGGAGCAACGTTTCAGATTTTCAGTTTGCAGACGCAGTTCCTGCAGCCCTGCTCTCAATCCCATCCAACAGCAGGTGGGCTGGTCGGGATGGTCCCAGAGGGGCAAATGCACGTTGTCCCTGCTAGTCAGCCAGGGAGATTGGGCTGACAGCAAGTAAAAGCCATTTGGGTGGGAGCCTGGCTGCGGGAGACCCATGCCCTTAGTTCTGCATTGCTCTGTCCCTTATACCATCTTTTCCATCGGGATAAAGTGGCTATAAGATAATATCCTCAGGATTTGGTAACTGTCTGTATCAGGACCAGCTTTGGTAATAAGCATCCTGCCAACTGGTGGTCTCTTCTCCCTGCTTCCTTGCACAGGAACTGGGATGCGAGTAAAGAGGAGAGGAAGAGCTGTGTCCTCATTTCGTTCTGAGGTGTAGGTTTGCTTTCTCAYCTGCCTGCTTTCTTGTTGTAAGGGCAGCACAGGGATGCTTGGGCAAGTACCTGCTCACAGTTCACCCCAAGGAGAGGTGGCAGCCTTRGCCCTGATGCTGCACTGATTTAAAATACCTGGCTGCAGCACTAATGCACAAAACCTGTTGCCTCCCTGGGGAGACTCTCAGAGCCAGAGAGTCAGAGGCAATGAGTCACTCGCAGCTGAGTGGAAAAGCCATTTGCTGCCTGCCTGTGTCATGGGCAGGTGTCTGGCTGCTTGTGCAGCATGCTCACAGTCTGGTTTGGGGGAGAAAAGGCAAAGTCTGCTGTGCTTGGGATCTGCTGCCCATGGCCTTGTGCTCCTGAAGGCAAATGGTGAAGTGCCAAGGGGGAAAGCTCAAGCCGCAAAGCTTTCGGATTGGGAGGCAGGCTGAGACCAAGACTAAAGCAGGACTTAGGCAGGCTTTGAGTGCTTGAAGCCAAAGCTGAGCACTGCCCTGTGTACCTGCATACTTCCTGTCCCCACCTCTCCGTAACCATTACCCCTCTTTCTTTTACCCTGTAACCATTACCCTCTTTTTACCTAATGCTAGCTAAGTGCCTAGCATTTTTCTGAAATGTATTAGGATTAAAAATATAAAGAGAGTGACATTTACAGGACTGAATCTGATAAGCAAGCTCCAAAGATGCCCAAGCGTAACCTAGCAGGATCCAGAACCTAAACCATTACTTTCTTTTTAATGAGAACATCTTGGGGGGAGGGATGCATAAGAGAAGCAAGTCTCACAACTTAGCACTGAGGGGCCTAGCTAGAAGGTGAGAGTCCTGGGCTTTCACCCCTGCTCTTATGAATATTTTATGTTTTATATAATGACTCTCAAAYGTAAAATGCAAAACCATCCTGGGAGTAAGGGCACAGTGTCCTGGGCTGCCCCTTCCTACATGAGTCTCAAATCACTTTGTTATTGCATAAGGGTGATCAGCACACGCAGCAAAATGCAAACAGAAGTTTTTGCTATCTCCTGAAATCTGCTGTCAGGCCCAATGGTATTGAGAAAGGTATGGATTGGTCTCAATCACAGAAACAAAGGCGTGGACTCTGGAGCCTAATGATTACATAYTTCTTTCACAGTAGTAGTCAATGTGGTTATCACAGCCTGCTGGATGAAAGACATGTTTCAAGATAAATGGCACCAGTAGAGAGACTGCTTTTTTTGTACAGTCGCCCAGGACTGTTTAGAAAGAATCCAGACACACCCAGAGAATTGCATATTGTTAGACCAGGGCAGGAAATGGATTTTTCTCTCCTCAGAATGTTTCTGCAGAGAAATGTGAAGCGCAACCAGGAGCTAAAAGTCTTGTGGGATGGGAGGTTAAAAGTGCATTTGACAGAAGTATTAAAAAAAAWWWWWWTGAAACATCASTTTTTGCTGGTTGGCATATAAAAATTGGCAAATGGACATTTCCCACAACCCCCTCTTCCAATGTCACTTTTCCACCCACCAGRAAAAGGGGGRGAAAAAAAGAGGAATTGCTGCTCCATCAGTAATTGCGAAGGCTGAGTTCAACACCCTACAYGTCATATTCTGGCATGTGCTTAAAGTGGGGGAAGTCTGAATTAACCAGCAAAACATTACAAAGTTGGGGTTTGAACTTGATTTTTGCTAGCTAGGGTTTAAGGGTCTCACCTCTGGACTTGTGCATCTTTGGGAAATGCCTTTTGCTCTGCACCCTACTTCACAGCTTGAAGCTGCTGCACGTTTCTCCGTGTAACCTCTCCTTAATATCACTTCCAAGATGGTAGCATGATGGTTTTACTCACAGACAGATCATATCCSCAGGCAGAGTGTGATGTCAGACACGGGGAAGTTTAAGAAAAAAATGGCATACTTTTTTGTCAAGCAACAGTTAAAATCTGCAAAGGGCTTAGCTGCTGTACACTGCAGTGCTTGCTGACAGATATCTTGAAAATCCTCCTTCTCCTTCTCCTCATCCCTCCACTGATGGCACGAATGGGAATTCCTTGGCATCAGTGGTGCTGCCTGGAAATTGTCTTAGTGCCTGAATTTTCCACAGGCTGGCATGCTGCTCTCCGGCTGCAATGCAGGTTGAGCTAAACCCAAATACTTAGATGAGCTGCAGATGCCAGCTTCAGTGCTGCTGCTCTGTGCCAGGGCAGTTAGGATTTTATCTCTGTTCCAACTGCAACCTCTCAGCTTGTTTTCAAGTAGCTTAAATGTTGGCCATTAAATATAAATATCTTCTTTTTCCTCTGAGTGAAACTGATGTTCAAAACTTCTCAGTGTAAATAAGGTTTGGGGAAAATGTTTTGGGCAATGTTTCAGTCAAACCAGGTGGCTCTGGCCACTCTCCCTGCCTTATCCCTGAGATCTAGCTGTGTCTCTTCTCCTCTTTTAGAAATACAGCTAAGGAGGTTATGACCTCCCTCAAGCAGCCTTCAGGACTTCGAGTTAACCACCAGACCCTGAATTCTGTGGATTTTTGTGCCGTGGTCTGGGGCAAACCACACAGGACATTTTAACAAGGTGTTTCTGTTTCTGCGTGGTTTGACTTCTGATTGCTCAGCCTGAGACACTCAGGTGGCCCCGAGGTGAGAGGGATGTGGACGTGCGCACCCCTACGCTCCAAGTGATGCATTTTTAAAACTGTTCTTCATCACTAACTGGTGTTGCTTCCCTATAAGAGGGAGTCACTCCTGCAAATGTAGTTAAATCTCCTCCCTCCAAATCTCCTCCCTCTACCTATTTTCCTCCTGTAGAGGAAGGCTGTGGTTCCTCCTGGCTTGTGGAGTCAGGAACCTCCTGCTTTGCTGACAACAAGACAAGGGCCTGACTTGTTTGGCTGGGCCAAATCCCGTTTTTGCTATTCTTTCAGTTAAAGAGGCTGAAGGGCCTGTGACTTACCTCACATTAAAATTCTTCTCTGCTTCCTATGCCCTGTAACTCAGTCGAGGAAATGCAGTGTGGACAGGAGCAGCCCCAAAACTGCTCTGATACCGTTAGCCTTGCGGGTTGCCTACCGCCTGCTCCAAAATACTAAGTCTGCAGATCCGTCTTGGGCCTTCCCCATTCCTGCCCTTGCTCACAAGAGGAATGGGGAAAGCGCTTACAGGGTCTGGTGTTTGAGGATGTGTGCACTGGAACAGGCTGCCCAGAGACACTGTGGAGTCTCTTTCTCTGGAGAGATTCAAAACCTGCCTGGACSTCATCGTGTGCCACGTGCTCTAGGTGACCCTGCTTGAGCAGGGAGGCTGGACTAGATGATCTTCAGAGGTGCCTTCCAACCTCAGCCATTCTTTGGCTCTGTGTAGTGTTTTCTGCTGAAGAAGGAAAGCCACTCTGATTTCATAACATACGCGAACTGCATTTCTGCCAAACTCTCTTTATCTGAGGGTTGACAACAGTCCAACCTCACTCTTCACCTGCGGGTCACAGCAAGCCAGTACACAGGGGACCGGCAGGGTGTTGCGAGGCTGGATGATTACRTCATTTTGCTTCCCTAAGGCCAAGGATGCACGCCTGTCCGCTGCCGGCTACGACAGCGATCCTGCCGCCACGCAGCAATCTGCACGGCCTGGCCAAAACGATCCGGCTGGGAAAGGCGCTTGTGAATGACTTGCTTGTGTTCGGCGCCCAGATCTGCCTTCCTGGAAAGCCTCTTCACCACGACCTTGGACTTGAAACTCTTTCGTCTCTGAAGTGGCTGCGCTGCTCGTGCTCGCTAAGTCATACGACCAAAACACCCAGACGGACATACGTCCCCAGGGAGCCGGAGCCCCGCTGCRAGAGCTGGAAGCGCCTGAGCCAGCGCTCCTGCTGGCTGCCTTGCTGGGTTCGAGAAARCTGTCCTGCCCAAGCCTCAGTTTCCCCACTGATACCATAGTGAGGACAAAATTTTCCTCAAAAGACTAATGAGTGTTTGTAAAGCTCCTTGAAGAAGAGCACTCTTACGATTGCTATTTTTTTTATTGGGGTCAGGGAGGCGAACAAGTGCAAAGGTGGTGAGGCTTTTGAAACACAGGTTYCCATTAAGTCTTTAGCTCACACGGTGCTTATTATAATCTAATTTAACTGGAATTGGATTAATCTTATAATGCTATAATGTCATTTCCATGGTCTTTTTATATTTTTATTGTTAGTATGCATTAATGCAATACCCTGCAAGAGCTCTGAGAACAGGATGTGAATGCTTAGTGAATTGCTGATAACATTTTTGCAGGGCATTTTCATGCTCCTGTTAGGCTCATATGCTGTGAAGTCACACAGTGCCTGTAAATAGTAAGAATGCACCAAATTCATCTTGAATTATCTTGCAACAGGCTTCACTTGCTCAAGCAAAGCACTCACAGCCAAGAAACCAGGTTTCTCCTCCTGGCTTGTCCCTGACCTGCTCCGTGAGCTTGCCTGAATCACTTCTGTTCATGTTTTCTTCCCTGCCTTGCTCCACCTTTTCTCCTCTATTTGGGATGGAAATAGTTTGTAYGTAAAGGGATGTAGCAGGTCTCCAGCCTATACCCCACACCATCCCGAAAAGGTTTCTTGTATCATCTAACTTTAATATCTTTTTGTAAATTTACCCTGCAAGATGCTTTTTACTGTCCTGCATCTTGTATTTTTTAATTTATATTTTTTCTTTGCTATTATTTATTTCTCCAGTTATGAATCTTTTGAAGCATTTGGATGAAAGATCTTTATCCATTTAAACACGTTCAAAAGTTTACTTCAAAATAGCCCCACTGTGCTTGCTCTAAATACTCACGGGCACATCTACGAGAACAGGAGACTGCATGCGAAAAATACTAAGTAGGCTCAGTAACTGAATGACGTTTCAGCCCTAGAATCATCTAAGAGAAAAGGCAAATACACTRGTATGTTCTATCAACTCTTATCATCACCTCTGTTCTTCTTCCAAGTCTTGAAGACAGTCTTGATGTAATTAAAGCTTAAGGGCCAAAGTGTGAGTTTCATTTTCAGTGTGAATATAGTACTAACCCTTTCTCTTCCGCGCGTCTCTGATTATTCTGCTCTTTGGCTCCTCCGTTTCGAGTGCATGATGAAGCCGCAAGTCAAACCTTCCACTCTGAAAATGATTCTGTAGACTAATAACGTAAAGCCGTGGCAGAGAGTTGCTGGGTYACTAGGTGCCAGCTACCAACGAATGTATCTCCGACCCTTGTATCTGCCACAACAGCCAGGCTGGGAAACTAGTCCGTACACAGTGCCTGACTTCTGCTGTGTGCAGCTTGCAGCGACTTGACACGATTTATGAGATCGCTTGGTATTGCATTGGTTTCTCCCTCTCTGTGGCTCAGACGGGTCAGATCCCTGTCTCTGCAGGCTCAGCAGGCTGGCAGCAGGCTCTCTCGCAAAGGGTCCCAGCAGGATCTGAGCCTTGGGAGATGCCTTGCTCTCTTACCACTGCTGCTCCTGGTCTCTTTTCTTACTTCATGAACAAACAAGCTGCTGCGGGATTCGTTTGCAAGGACATTTGAATGTCTGTGCCCTGGAGAAGGACGCTCTCATTCATCTTTTATTTGCAAACAATATGAAGCCCAGCCCCAGTGCTGCCAGATTCGTGCGTTTTTGTGTTTCCCAGACATCTTGCTTCTGCTGCGTTTCTGCTGTTTACACGTTTCAGTGTCGCTTGCCTGGGCAGCACCCCTAGCACAGCAGCGGTGCCTGCACGCAGGGAGGGCCCACGCCCGSCGCCAAGAGCAGCCCGGTGGCCGCGGGACGGTCACAACTTGGCCGAAACTTGCCGAAGCCGCGCCGCTTTTTCTGCTTTGCGGCAGAACAAAAGGCGGCGTTTTCTGACATTTCCCAGGAAGCCGGATGAACGGCGGCGGAGGGAGGGAGGGAGGGGGCTGCTTTCCCCCCCTTAAAACAAAGAAACGCGGCGCAGCTCCTTGCGCACTCCGCGCCGCATTTCGGGGCGCAAACCGGCGGCGGGACCCGCCGCGCCCGCGCTGCTCGCCGAGCCCCGGGCGCGG
>NW_028186990.1:1782929-2009250 GCF_003343005.1 Rhea americana | reverse complement strand
GCGCCGCCGCCCCGCGCCCCGGCAGCCATGCGGACCCTGCGGCCGGAGCTGGCCTCCCTGCTCCTCCTAGGTAAGAGCCGTCGCCGCGGCGGGGTGGCGCGGGAGGTGGTGGTGGTGGTGTGTGTGTGGGGGGGGCAACGTCCAAAATATAAAAATAAAAAAAAATAAAAATCGGGCTCTCCTTTCGGGTGCAAGCACCCCCGCGGGTTGCCCGCACCGGCGCGCAGCGCGGGTGTTGGGGGCCGGGGGCTCCGCGCTGAACTTGCGAAGCGCCGCGGCGGCGCTGGGGGTGCCGAGCGGAGCGGCGAGCCCCGGCGGCTGGACGTGGTGGGTTTTCCTGCACGGTGGGAGCCGGGAAGATGCCTCGGGTAGGGTCGGTTCTGCTGTGGGCTGCAGAAACGGTTTCCTCTCGGTGGCTCTTGAAGACTGCGCGGAGAGAAAGCACARTCCCTGCTCCCTGTAAAAATGCCGTTTGGTTGCTTTGTGCTGTCTCGCCCAAACTCCCCCTGTACTTCCACGGGCTGCAGGTTTCGTTCTTCTCTTCCTGCCGCTGATTCGTGCGCCGTCAAACATCTGCTTTTGTCCCATCGCACTAGTGCCTGCTTAGTGGATGACTGTACATAGCTCTGTAGAGCACTTGAGGATCCCACTGCTGGGTGAGAGGAGCCGTAGCAATGCCAGATCCTTTCCTAGAAATTTGGGAATATCAGAATGCAAGACAACTTAAAAATACATACATACATATATATATATATATATATACACACACACACATATATATAATTTGCAACAGTACATCTGCTTAGCTTAGTATTAATGAGTCAATAAGAGTATTTGTGGAAAATACAGTGCAGCATCTTTGCACTGTTTTCCACCCATATACATACATGGAAGCCTTAGGGTTACTTTGATTTTTTTTCCCCTTTTTAGTAAGATTTTCTGCCAGCATTCATGTTCTTGAAGAAAAAGGAGCAGAGCTGACAATCTTAYTGTCTTAAGAGTTGTCACATGCCTGCTCTGCCAATTTGGAAACTGTCTTTACTTGAATTGCAGTCATGCCTCCATGTCTCTAATTTGTGTGTGTRTGTGTGCACGCGCGCGCGTGTGGTTTCTCGTACCGCCTGTCTTTAGGGAAGGCAAAGAGAGATGACCCTTTGAAATGGTTTTGGAGAGGGTTCAGACTTCCCTTAACCAGCAACTTTCTCCTCCCAGTTTGCTGGGAACCATCTGAAAGCTAAGTTTATCCAGGATTACTTTGCTGCGCGGTTAACAGGCAGTCTGTCCTAGTCTGCAAGAAGGGTGTAGATGGACTGAAACTGCTGGCTGGCTTGGCGTTGAGCGCTGAATCCCTCTAGTTGAAGAACAATAACACCCTTCTGGATCAAAGAATTCCTAATATGGAGCGTGCGGGTGCCGGTGTGGTGTGGGGTGGCCCTGGCCGATGCGGTGGCACAGCAGCAGAGGGCATCACGTTGCTGGCAATTTCCACACGAGGCGGTGCAGAAGCGGCACCCTGTCCGGCCGCCGCTGTGCACCCCACTTCACGCCAACCCGCCCAGCCCCATGCCCTTGCTGGGTATCAAGTGGAGCRTTACTTCCCGCTCGTGGGAAGCGGCTTTCTGGTTTTGACCCAAAACTGGATGCAACTTCCGTTCACCCGCCACAGCAGGCGAGGTGTCAGGGTCTTCCGTCACCCTGACAACTGGTCGCTTTTCAGCGGTCCCCAAATCCCATGTACACACCTGGTTTGTAAAAACACTGCTTTAACTCCTTACTTTAAACATAAAGCTGTATTTTTAACAGTAGGCAAGGTACTGCCTGTGTGCTTGGAGTTAGTTATCTTTTGTTTTTTTTCACCCGGATTTCTTTGAACAGTTGACATGCATTTTGCCACGCGGCTGATTTTAACATAACCTGATACGACAATGCCTCAACGCCTGGAGTTGCACRAAAGTGCTTTAAGTTGCTGGTTTTCAAACCAAGGCATCATTGGACTTTCTGGGGGAAAGGCTGGAGTAAAAAGCCTTTTTCATAATGTAAGTCTTCAACTGGATAAAAAAAAGAGCCATAGCTTTCCAAACAAATAATGCTGTGATATATGGCTAAGGTACTATGGGGTGACTATACTGAGAAAGAAGTACARCTCAATTTTTCCTTACCTTTTTGCAAACTCATTAGAACTGTGGTTATGGAAAGAGCTGGTGGATGATATAATGTAATATATCAAGCCTTAACTAGCTAACAGAATCCAAGTAACTGCAAAAGCAGGGTTTGAAAACCCACATCTGGCCTGTGGGTGTAACATTTGTAGATCTGTGCTGTTTTTTCCCCCTCTTGCTGCAGTGTTTGTTACAGGGTTCTTTAAACAAGTGGCACTTCATCACAGCAAGTACAAAATGGGAAAATAGAGCAAGTGCTGTAAATAATCCTCATGCAGTGATGAGGCCATTAATACTTGGGCCAGCCAGTGCTAATCCTATGTATAGTTGCAAGATTTACCTTCTTTTTTTGCAGGGATGCATAGTCTGATACTACTCATATTTATTGTGTAATATATAGGAAGCACAATAGGCTTCTGGGGAATGCTGAATTCATTCATGTTGGTGACTGGTTTATGAATAGTTCTGTTTCTGAGTCTCTCGCCGTACCCAGAATACCACCTGTGAATGCAATTTACAGCTCTTTGTGTTCAAACATTGCATATGTATATATGTACATAGACTCATTACCCTCTTCCTCTCTCTATTCATGCATAGTAATTGGTGATTTATTTGTGATTCCTACAGGGGAGCRGAGCCAGCGTAAGGTCTTGCAACAGCAGATCGCTTGTAAATGGCATATTGGGCTGAAATARTGATGCCGAGGTGACTCCTGAAGAAACAAGGGCTGCTTTTGAAAGGCCCGTCTCCCGGTGGAGTCTGCCTGCTGGGGAAGGGGAGCAGGCTGGGCAGTACCCGCGCGTGGTCTGGCTGCTGCTCGCGCGCTCTGCTCTTCCACCTGCATGCTTTGCCGCTGCTGCCTGGCTGGGAGCTGGCAGGGATGGAAAGAGAGCAGCGGCTGCAGCATAGTAGATGCAAGTGAACGTAGATGTGATGGAGCAGAGTGCTGTTTGGTTGGAGGGAAACAGACGGCGAAAACAGCAGAGTGGGTGTTTTCGTACATGGGGTTTAGGGTTGTTTTTGTTTACTGAAGCTCGCGGTCCAGGAGTGCTGGTGGTGCCTCATCTGCTCCGAGACGCATTGTTAGCAATGGTGGCCAAGATCGTGCCTCCTCCATCTGTCTCTGCCCAAAACGCGCTGCCGCCAGCCGCCTTTTCTCAGGCAGATCGTGCTGCCATCCCCTAGGACCTTGCTGCCTCTAGATCCCCTTTGTGGACGGTGCAGGACTCGCACTGATCCCACCCGGGCTGCTGCTGGGCTTCTTGCAGAGACCCTGCCAGGCTGAGGCTCTGGACATGGCGCGGTCCGCCGCTCCGTTCCCGCCTGCAGTTCAGCAGGGCTTTTGGGGGACCTGTGTGTGTTCGGAGACTGGGCATCTCTCGGTGCAGTGCCACATCCTGCATCTGTCGGCGCCTGGCTGGCAAGCGCTGGGCCAGACTGCGTGGCATCCTGAGGCTCCTGCAAATCCTGTTTGTTTGTACAGGAGGTTTTGGTTTATGCGCGTTGTTGACTTCTAGTTGACCTTCTGTCAAGTTAGACTTTTTTATTAAAGCAGTTTTTATTGTAAATCGAATATGTACTTGGAACATTTTTAACAGATCCATTATATAAAATGAAAGGCAGAATAAACAGCTGTGCAGACCACGAAGAGGGGAACAAGAAATAGAGGATCATACAGAGTTTGGGAAGGAGAGAATTGCATCTGTATTGGGAGACTTATTGAATGTTTAGCAGCAGGGAACGGCTTTTTTTTTCCTTTTTTTTTTCTTTCTAAAAAAAAAGAAAGAGAAAAAGAGGTTCTTCCTTTCCATCTCTTTCTTGGCCTTCTTTCCTACCTCTACAAAATCAATCACTTATTCAGCAGTTGACCTAAAGGCTATACTGTCTAGCATGAAGCCAGAGGTGTATCCGTTGCTTTACACAGGTGGATGAATTGGAGTGCTGTAAGGTGAAAGCATGCTCCTCGCTGTGTGCTAGTTAGCAATCTGCAAAGCCTGCCCAGGAACTTCTTGCACCAGGAAAACTGCCTGAAAGGAAGGGGAAGATGTTTCAAATATGATTGAGTTTTCTTCTTTTTGCTAGGGTTTTTCTGCTTGTGATTTAACTTCCCTGATTGTATCAAGGACATTCAGGCCCTGGAGCCAATGCCTGGGGAACTGCAATATTGTGACTTGCCTCTRGCTTTTAAGTTCCTAAATACTCCTTAATACAAACCTGCTAAATTTGTTTTGACACTGTTCTTATATTGGCATCTCTTTTCTATTCTTATATAATACTCTTAAGGAATAGTTCTCTGGTTAACTGTTCAGAGACACTGAGCATCTGTTTTTTATTAGCTACACAGAGACTAATAATACTGATGCCTTTCTAGACAAATGGGGTTCAATTAAATTGCATGGCAAAGAAGTTCAGTCTGCAGCTGCCTTCTGTGGGCCTAGTATGTCTGTGTGTGTGTATTTGTAGTTTCCAGCTCTAAGCTATTACTTACCCCACCTTCATCACTGTACTGAGAACATGTTTCCAAATGATGTATGTTAGTAAGCTTTTTGTCGTTAGGAGATTTAATTAGAAAATGGCAATGAGACAAGAAGAAATCTTGCCTTTCTAGCTGCTGCTAAAGTCACATTTCAATAATCTGAGAGTAATTGAACATGAGCACAAAACCAAACCATCTCAGTTAAATGAGAAGAGGCTTTTCCCAAAAAAGGGGAGCACGGTACTTGCACAAGCACTTAAAACCAGCACTGCTCCTGAAGGGAGCTGCTCCATGCTTGTTCCTGCCTGGCATGAAGAAGGGAGGGTGCAGGCAAGGCTGCTACCACGGGGAACTGGTTTGGGGGTTGAAAACTAGCTCAGCAGAAGAAAGCAAACATGTAGAGGTATTAGGGAGCCTATCTGACTCCAAAGAAGCTCCATTTCTCACATTGTTTCCTGCAGACGTTTACAGGGACCCAAAGGAAGGGGTGTGCTGGGGAGTCGAGGGGCATAAGGGGCTGGTGGGTTCACTTGACAGCGCTGCTGGGTCGTGGTAGTTTGCCAAGCACACGACAGAGCTTTGGCACTGTGGGTCCTGGGCATGCGAGTGATTCCTCGGCCTGACCAAACAGGTGAGGTAAGTCAAGTGTCTGACCACAGTTGCTGCGTGACCAGTGTGCTAGCAGATCTGCCTTGGGTAGCGTTTTTTCTGCAGTTCCTGGCTGAAGCTGTTGCCTGTACCTGCCGGTGGTGACTGCTCTCCAGTTCTAATCTGTTGCTGGTGTTTCCTTGCTGTTCCCAGGTACCTTTTGCCTTGTGCTAGGTGAAAGGTCTGCAGGGAAGGAAGAGGTAGCCTGTTGTTACATTATTCAGAGTGGGGAAAAGATGACAGACAAGCCAAATGAAAGCACATGGGAGGAGAAGGAGGGTGAGGAACCCAGCTGGTTAGAAGGATAGATGAGAACAGGCCCTGGAGGTTGGGTCTCACCTAATGCTGGGCCTATCGCCACCACACCCATAACTTTTGAAGTATAAGGCTCCTGAATGCAAAAGAGATGTAGATAGTGAGGATTCAAGTTCATTTTTTTGTTCCAGAGTGATGCACTTACTGCCGTGCTTGGCTGACTTCTCTTTCCTTACCCAGTGATTGAGCTAGTGATTCCATTTGGACTTGAAAAACCACAGAGTGCTTTCCCTGCCTCTTCTGATCTTGCCAGCAGTAAGACTTTGCCTATCAGGAAGGGAATGCTGCTGCAGGAATAAGGAGATTCCTGTGCATTTTCTGGTAACAAAGTTGCCTCCATCAAGATGGCAGAAACCATCCAGATCCAGAACCTACACTGTGAAGAAATCTCTGGGGTGGCTACACAACCACTAGCTACATCTAGTGTTATTCAAGTAACAGTTGTTTGGTTTGGTATGCTGGGTTTTGTTTTTGTGGCCCTTGCAAGGCAGTTCCTGGGGAGGCTGAAATGGTTGGAAGTGATGTACGGTTCTTGCTGCCAAATTCTTTTGCTTACCAGTGGCACAAGTTTGGTATGTGTCTTGTTCACCCCTCTGTTCCTTACTCTGGATGCAAAGCAGCAAGGCACTGATAGCTTCGTTGCCCAGCAAGCAGGTTCYCTTCTGAAGTCCCTGCTGTTACAGGGGAATAGCAGGGAATGGGTGATGCATCTGACTTCTCTGCCCTGGTCTTTCTGCCTGTGACACACTGTCACTTTTATGACATTTGGTCTTTGTTCGGAAGTTGATAAGCTTGTTAAAGGGAGCGGGGAGCACAGAGTGAGGTAGATGCATTGTTCTGTGGACACTATAGAGCTAAATGTCTATCATGCATTTGAGAAGAAATCTGCTATGACCCAGGCTGCTGTGTGAAGTTGGAGGTTTCTGAGGCTTTTAGAAAAAATGGAAACTTGACGATGAGATACTGAGCCCCCCAAAAAGAAGAGGTTTTCTACTTGCCTTTCAGGTAAAGAAGGGCTGTGATCTCTTATTGCAGCACTGATGTGGAGACTGGGCTGCTTGGWTAAATCAAGATTTTACTTCTTAGGTAAATCTTGCCATCTCCATTCAGTATGATCACCAGAGATGTAAAAATCTGGCCTGGTTCCTCTAGATCTCTCTGAAAGCGGAGCTGAACCTTGAGTAAGAGGCACAGGAGAAGGCAGATCTGTGACAGAAAACTGAAGTCATCCAGAAGCTTACTGCTCCAGAAAGCCATACTGCTGGGATCTGGTACTTATTAACTAAAGTTATCCAGTACCTAGTATCTAACCATAGGGATGTGGCGGTTTGCCAGGCTGAAATTACYAGTCTCGGTGTTGGGCCTTGTTGGTTGCTTCTTGTCGGCTTGAAACGCGAGTTCCCAACAAGCATGTGTGCCAGCCCTTCTAGCCTTGTTTCTTCTTACAGCTATGTAAAGTCTTTGTGGTAATTATAGTACTTACTAATATTTATTCCCTTCTAAGCAATTATCTGAATGCGTTTATTTCCAATGTGCTTTCAGAGTACTCTGCCTGCTCACACCATATCATTTCATCTCCCCAGCTCCATACTTTCTACTCTCTCCCTTCCCTTCACACAGTTCTTCATCCTCAGCTTCCTTTGCCTCCTGAATATGCTTTACTTTTCGCCTCCTGGAAATTCCTGTACTGTGTCTTCCTGCTTTCCTGTCTAGTCCCGCTATAGAGGCGGGATGTTTGCTCCCTCTTGCAGGGGTTTGTTGTTTAACCACCCTGCCTGGTGCTGGGGCACTTGCAGGGGAGAGCATGGATACCGATAGAAACTGGCTGGCGTTGTGCCATCTCTCAGCTTTCTGCTGACTGCTTGTGGCCTGCAGACAATATCTTAAGAGCCACCGCTGAGGAGTTTGACCTTTATGCCTGCAGCGTTATCCAGCATTTACAGCGGGAGTCAGAGCAYGCAAATTCCAGTGCTCTTTCTTTTCCTGATCTGTGATATAATCATAGACAAGTTGTGCTCTCTCTCTGCTCTCCGTGCCTTAAAATACAGAGAGTGACTTAAAAGATATCCTGGGATTTTTGGAGGAACGGTGCAGTATTAGATTTAAAGTTTTGCTCGCTGTTGTTAAACAAGCAGGCCACCTTTTTTCTATGCGTGTTGGGAGTGCAGCGCAGAAGAGATTGTTATGCCCTGATTGATTTCACTGTTGATGCTGGGAAAAGAAGAAATCGATTTCTACTTTGTACTCTCTGGTGTTGCTTACCTGCACGCATTCTCTCACTTCTCCAGCTGGCTTGGTGCAAGAAGGCTTTTGCCGTGTGAACGGGACCCCACTAGGAAGAGTGGCCCGCGTGACTGTAGCTTGGAGCTGCCGTAATTCACCCTCAGCGTTAAGCAGCGCAGTTAATCCGTGGGTCACTGACACGTAGAGAGCTGTTACGTCTAATCAGTCCCATGCCATGAGCTAGTCGACAATTAAATCTAAGCCAGTATGTGTASCTGCCAAATCCTTTAAGTTGCCAAGCACTAGCTCCTTTCTGCTGTAAATAAGGCAGACCTGAAGATGATMAGCTCCAGGTGTCTTGTCTGCAGCAGGGACTGCACCAGCTCAGCCCTGGACTGGGTGCCRCATCCCTGGGCCATGGGGCACTGATCCCCTGCCCCGTGGGCAGAAGGGTCTGGTAACGTGGGAGCCAAGCAGCTGGGGGGAGAAACTRGAAGCTGGGAAGTAGTAAAAGCCCAGATGCCCACTAAGTAAAAACACATCTCTGTGAAGCCTTTCCCSAGCCGGGTGGCAGAGCTGCCTCCAGACAGCCAGACATCGGGGGCTGGCCAGGGGCTGAGTAGGTAACTGGCTCCTRTGCAACTCTCGGTGTAAATCTACCTACTTGTCTTAGTAGGGGGATATCAAAACGTCTTCCTCTTTCTCATCTCAGATAGTGCTTCCCCTCCTACACCCCATCCCCTTGGCGAGGTGTTGCRAGAGCTATGTTCGGAGGTGGGCTCTCTCATATGTTGTTGTTGTTAAAGTATAGGAGGGCCCTGTGTTCTTGGTCATGTTTAATCCTKTGCTGAGATGCTTAGTTTTGCTTCGCTCTTTCCTTGTTTCTGCTGCTGTTACACCGCATGTGCTCTTCTCACATTTTCCACTTGTGCCTGCAGGTCCCTTCCTTAGCCCCAGGATAAACCCTTTCTCCTCAACAGTGAGAGCTCTTCTGTGGTGTGCTTAAAAATGCATTTTCTTCCACTGCTGAAGATGCAAGAGAGTTGAGGCAACAAAGTTGCTTCCACTGCACATTCTTTTAGCTTTGTGGGGCAAGTCCTGAGAAGACAATATCCCGGTTATCTTTTGCATGGAATAGCTCTGCAAAAGTAAAGGATGAGTGCAGCCARTCGCTGTGCACACTAGGCTGCAGTTGTTTTGCCTTGGCTTGAGCATCACTGGGAGTTTGATATGGGAGCTTTGCTGCGCCCTAACCACAGTGCAAAGGAAGGGAAACGTTTACTGAAGCAAATTCATAAAATTGCTTCTGGCCTCAGTACTTGGGCTGACTCTCCTAATGCCAGCAAGAAGTGTCATATCCCTGATAAGTCGCAGCAGCCTGAGCCGACTGAGCTCAGTGTTGGCCCCTGTGGTGTCCTCCCTGCAGGGTCCTCTCCTTATTCTTGTGTCGGCACCAGAGCCCCTCCATGAGCCATTGYAGAAGGGTGAAGTGACAGGAAAACCTTCATGGAAGGGAGCTGAGCTTTCTCCTGGGGCGGAAAGCAGATCGCATAGTTGTGCCAAGTCAAGTTGCATTAAACTGCAGGGGACTGTGAGGCAGGTGAGGGGTTGTTGGCCCAGACTCGAGGAGGCACCTCTGTGGAGATTCCTGGAGGCCTACCTTGTGCTGGCCAGGTGTCTCCTCTGTTTCTTCTAAGTATCATTTGGATCACAGACGGGGTGATCCTTTCCTGGTCCTTTGGCTGGTTTGTTTTGGGGGAGGACRTAGGGGAGAGAGGGCTGAGTGTGAGGGAACATTTTCTGTGCATCGAATGCATAATAGCTGCGCTAATGAATCCATTGGGATGTGTTACTAAAAGCATCCTAATGATCTTGATATAATGGGTATGAGCCTTGAAAAACTACTTTCTGGGAAGCTCCACCCAGGATTTTGTTTGGTGTGTGGAGGAGGAAAGTGGRGATCTCTGCAGAGGTGCACAAGGCGGCTGGAGCTGAGCCCTGTGGAGCACGGTGGTGCCAGGGCATACTGTGAATTGGGGAGAGCTCAAGAGGGCGAGATGTGTGGCTTCGGTGTTAGAGGGACATAACTTAGGAGAACTGGCCCAGCACCAACTGGTGCAGTTCTCTGCAGTACTTCTTCTGCAGTACTGGCTGGTACTGCAGAAGTATAGATCACTATCTGTGCAGCTGTGTGGAGGCCACTTTACATCCCTAAAAGTGACTTAATCCAAGGAAAGGGTGGTAATTTTCTTTATGGAGATGTCTGGGTTTTGGTGCAAGAGAGGGAGATGTGCAGGAGTGTGGCCCCAGCCAAGGTGAACTTCTGATGGGTGCTCTCAAGGCTCGGCTCTGGCAGTGCGTATTGGGGGCTGACATGGGGCTCAGGCCCCAGTGGCTAGGGCAGGGGAGCAACTYCCCGACTGGCTTGCCTTAATGACCCTTCCTGACATGCTACAACCTAACCTCTGGATAGGTGGTGGCCTGAGAAAGAAGAGGGCCACTTCTTGGCTGCAAAAATGACAGACCGTTGTATCAGAATAAATAACCTGGTAAGACTCCCTCAACCTCTGTCCTCCTCTGGTGCTGCCTGAAGAGTCATATGAGAAATGAGAGTTCACCACGTGCTGGGGAACTCTCACTCAGGCTGTAGCGATCCATGAGACTGGCAGTGGTGAAAGCATAAAAATGGAGCTGGCAGAAATCCAGTTTTCAAATGGACATTCCAATTTAAGATCACATATGTGCTTACAAGTGCTATGTTGCAGGTTCTTGTAATTTCTGAAGGAATCTGCATCAGTTTCTGAATCATCCTTGTGAGGCAGAAGCAATTCTTGAGTGCAGGGTGAGGGAAGGAGGCTTCTRGGGAAGTGTGCTAGTGAGCTAAATGATGGGAAGCCAAAAATAAATTATCAAAAGAAAGAAATGAGAAATTAACAAAGCTGAACGGGTGCAGGTAGTTCTAAGAAAAGGGTGTTGTATTTGAAAGTGTATTTTTGATAATCCATTTGCTTAGTCATTTTACAGATAACTTAGCTATTTTTACCTTCTTTGCTTTGATGACATTTCACTGTCTATGTAATGTTTTAGCATCTGCATTCTCTCCTAGTGTACAAGCAAAACGTATTTGCTAATTTTGAGTTGGCTTTGTAGACTTGCTCTGCCTCTTGGCTGTGAAATAAGTAAGAATACTGTTCTTAAAAACACTGCTTTACTTTAAAGGTGCATAGCTAGCACTATTCCCCTTCTAACCCTCCTCCTTTTTCTTTTTTTTTTAAAAAGTCTCCTATGTCTGCAATAAAATTTGAATGGGGAATATATTCCCTTGCCTTTTTAAGAATAATAAAGACTGTGCCCTCAACTCCCCAAAATGGAAAAGTAGTGCTATTTGGGCTGCGCATAGTAATCTATTGGGGAATGAATGCCAGATCAAGGGCATTTGCAAGTTCTTCTTTCTGTGTGTTTGCAGGCGCTGTGGCACTGCTAGCAGGTTACTCACAAGCGATGGCTTGGATTACCTCTCTTGCATGCAGCAGCATTTGCATCTTACTATTATATTTTTGATCTGTGAGTGGTGGTGAGAGCTCTGTACTTGAATTCTGATTTTCTGAGTAGCAGCCTGCAGTCATTAGGGCAGTGCTTAGATCCCAGAGGCTTTTTCTCTGTTTTCATCCTGTTTCAGTAACTGTCTCTCTTGTTATCTTGTTTCTGAATATTTTCTCTTGTAAAAGGAGACTGTTTGTTGCAGATRTTAAACCTCAAATTTTTTGAATTTCCCTTAGGGAAGAGGAGGAAGAGTTCCTGCAAGCAATGAGGTTTCTGCATAAAAAGACTCTGCAGAAACCCCTACCTGTGTTCCCAAGCATACGGCCTGGAGGTGTGTTGGTGTTGTCCTACCCAACTGAATTGAAACCTGTGATTCTTCTCTTTCTTGATATGTTGCAGGGGCTTAATGTGGTAGATGAAGTCTCTTTTCTCTTTGGGATGTAATAGTGTTGAATGCCTCTGGTTGCTTTTGTTGGAGCAGTGTAGCCAAGAGGTGTCAGAGGAAATTACAGAAGTTTGTTTGGTCTCCTGGCTGGAGATAATAATGCGTGTTTTAGTGAAATGTGCATTGAATAAACATTGAGTGAATCTCCTAGGATAAGCTCTGTATGGAAGCCAGTGTCTGGAAACATACTTCTCTTCATGGCAGGATTTTTTTTWAAAAAAAAAAGATTTGTAAGAGAAGAATTTTGCAGTATGTGTGTGGTTCCCATTGGTTCAGTGATTTGTTGTGTTCCTTGTTATGTTTCCTTTAAAACCAACCAATCAAACTTATCAGAGGATTATCCTAGTAAAATTCTGTCATGCCTAGTGCTGTCAGAGTTTGTTCCTTTTCCTGCTTCTACAGAGACAGTGGTTCCCAGGCTGAGGCTTGACCCAGTGCTGTACCTATGTTCTGGGTTAGTCCTCCAGTCTTCCTAAAGTAGGTCAGTCCTGCCTTGGTGGTAGGGAGACTGGTTGTGTTTGCTCCATGCCTCTCTGCTAGACTGAAGTGGGATGGAGGAACAGTCCCTAGCAGAACAGGCTAGCAGGTCRGGGAGGCGGGCTTTGCAGGAAACCAGATCAGCATTGTGCTGTAGCTTTTTTAGAGGGGAGGGCGAGAGAGGGTGTCTTTCTCCTTATGCGGTGCCACACCACTTTGAAGTGCTTGGGGAGGGATGTGGGGGCATGCTTAGCTCGCTTGTGATGGGAGAATGGAGTGGGTGACGGGAAGGGCATGACTCCTCCGTAGTCATACTTGGCAAGGGTGAATTACTTGCCCTCCTTAATCTTGCTTACTTTTTTAGTACTTCTCTTAATTCTCAGATGTGTGGTAGCATYGGTGAAGCACTGCATAACTTGTAAAATCGACTTTACTTTGCAGCAGTAGCTGTCTACAGCTTCCCTCCCACCTAAACTGGTGGTTTCTAGTCTTCCTGTAAGTGGGAAGAAAGGAACATTGCAGTGGTATGGTAAAAGTTCCCAAAAAAGAAGGGGGAAAAACAACCCAGAAGAAATTGAAAAAAAAACAAACCAAACCAAAACAAAAAAAAAMCCCTGTGGTACTGGAAGTCTCTGTGGCTCCGTTTTGTCTYGCTCTGACCACTTGACCTGGTTGCCTCTCTTTCCCCGCATGGCCCAGCCCCGCAGTTGTGCTGCGGTGGCTAACTTCCTTCGCAGCCCGGTTGCTGGCCTGTGCCCTTTGCCCTTGGGAGAGGTTTCYGTCTTAAGTGGTACATGCAGCAGTGCTGTTAGGATGTGGCACAGGTCCCTGATTGCCTACCCTATGTGCCAGGGGGGCTTGTGTTGACCATATAGCATTGATACAGCAGGGCAGCCATCTACAATTCCTTATGCAGTTGCAGGTCACAAAATGCCAAATTCTCAGCAGTTTGGGGCGTTTATTTTGTGCGTGTGTGCCTCGCTGTTAATCCCCACTGTGGGGCCAGAGCCTTTCAGGAAGGGAGTCCTTGAAGATGKCATGGTTAGAAAAGAAGAGCTTCACAAGGTGGTTGTCTGTGACACCTGATGGATGCAGGGTGTGTGCTGAGAGTGGAGAAGAGGTTGCTTCTCCCTCTTGTGGCACAGAGGACACTGCTAAGCCAAAGGTGGTGGCACAGCAGAGGTGKCCTCTACTGTGCTGTCAGGCCCAGCTGCTTACTTGAGGGATCCCAACCGGGTGGATCAGATCCGTAGTCAGGAATGCCTTGATGCCTTTTATCCTTGCATCGACGCTTCTCCGACTCRATCTTCATCCAGAGTGGAGACAACTTAATAACTTCCCCCTCGTGGTCTGGCCTGAGACCAAGGCTCGGGAAATCTTGTCAGCATTTTCACCTCTTGATGAACTAGGGCTCTGCTTTAAATTTATATGCCCAACAATACGTGTCCTTGGACTAAGCTGGCGGAAAACAACTCTCTGAGCTGAGAAAGTTTTATAAACAACCATGTTCTTCAAGCGTGAATGTGACGGTTGAGGAGGAGGGTAGGGAAAGAAGGCAAGCTGTCTCCTTTTGTCTTCCCTTTTTCTATTTAGCAACCACAACTGAAAGCGTCTTCCCAGGCAGCAAGTCTCCCGAGCCCTGCTCGCTTTGCCAGAACAGCTGGATGCTTGCYGATAGAAATCAGCTGTGACATGAAAAGCAGTTTCTGTGTTCTAGCTGTCCCTAGCCCAGCACCTGGTGTCTGGCATCAAGCTCACTTAGCTTTCCATCTTGCTTCCTCCTTCCTCATGGAGAGACCAAATGGATCTCGTGACCACAGGAGGCCTTGGCAGGAGTGGGCACTGACCTGCCCTGGCGCCCACCAGACCTGATGGAGAGCAGGTGGTGGTGGAGGGCTTGGGCTGGACACTTCCCTGTCCTTGGATCGCAGCAGTCTTGGGCTTGGGAGCTGGCTTGTGTGTGCTTTGGGACGAATACCAAGAGGAAGCTGAGCAGCCAACTGTGTCTTGTCTTATGAGCTTGCACGGTGCATTTAACCTTGCCTCCATGTCCAGAAACGGCAATAGTATTTCATATCTGTTGCAGACAGATACTCGTGAAGCGGTACTAGAGGATATTTAAATGCAACTTGGGCCAACTCTTAGGGTGCTATAGTAAACTGGGCAGGAGGGATAGCATCAGCAGCTCCTTCGGGCTTGTTTCTCTCCAAAGCTAGTTCTGTTTTTTGGCTCTGTCTCCCTCTCTCTTCCTTTCTTCTCCCCATCTTTACGCTTGTCTCTTTTGGATCTGTCATTCTCTGATGGGCCTGGAGCGTGTGTGGCATTTTGGTGTGGTTGCTGTATTGGTTTAACTTGCATCAGTCAGTCACTATTAAGGCCTATAATCAGTGTAAAATCTCTGGGRTGTAGCTATTTACAGAAAAAAAACCCTTTCTGACTTGCATCAAACAAGAGTTTTATTCTCGTTAATTGAATTCCTCTAGAGTCTGATAACTTGGGTGTGCTGAAATCAGATAAATAAAAAGCCTCTCTCACTGATAGCTATGTAAGCCTTTCCTTAACTCCCTGATCAGAAGGGACTAGGCTCTGCTAAATAAGTAGCTGAAGATCAAAACTTCTGCATCCATCTTCTAATCTTGGAATTTATGCAGGAGGATGATAAGTTTTGTCTACTGGCAGAGGAAGGGTTTGCCTCTTCCTGCCTTCCTCCCTTCTTACTTGATTAGGAAAGATTTGTTTGTTTGTTTGTTTGTTTGTTTAAAGTAACGAATGTTGTTTAGTCACCCTAAACACGTATTCTCTATATAGAAACCAGGACCATGCTCTGGCACGCAGGAGGGCGTCTGGACTTGTGCGCGAGGTGTGTTATGGAACTGATGAAAACTCAGAAAATCCAACTCATAGCTTTTCCCAGATTCTGGATATGAAGTGAGGTTGTGTTGGCCTCAGTGGTTAAGGGCACGTCCTCTACTTCATTGCCTCTCTGGCTTAGTTCTCAGTCATGGTGCCTAAGACGAGGGCCCCTCTTGTTCAGTCAATGCTGCTCCCTAGTAGGGGTTGGCCAGCTCTGCGTGCCCGTATCCCCCTGTCGTAGGGAGATATGTGGCTTGCCAGCATTCATCCTTTGCCAGCAGCATGTGCTTGTCTCTGTTTTCAGGCAACACCATTCTCCTCTGTGTGGGGTCTTTTTGACTTCCCTCTCCCCTGCCATTCCCTGATCTCTTGCACCCTCGACTTAGGCTTTTRTTTTCTCTCTTCCCCCACCCCTACCCCCTTCCTTCTGTTGCCATTCCTGCCCCATGGCTGTTTCCATCACCAATGCAGTGGCATCTTCCCCCACTCCCTGGGATGCTTTCTGCCTTTTCTCCCATCTCCCAGACCCACCATCTGCTGCCTCCACTCCTGCTGTCCTGTAGTGGCGTGCTGTTGGCATGGGCAGGTCTTTTGACTGTGTTGGCTTCCCATCACACAGAGCCCTCTGCTCCTTCCCTTCTGCCTTGCTCCTAATAAATGGTTTTACTTTTGCTTTGTTGAATGATATTTTTCCCCRGGCTTGATAGCCCCTTTTTCATCTTCAGGTTTGCTCCTCAAGTCTTACTGACTTTCCAAAGAGGACTGGTATATAGATAATAGCCTTCTTGGACCTGATGGTTTGCCTTGTGCTCCTCTGCTTTTCCTTGCTTTATGCAAACATAGATTTTCTAACCTCCATCCTCTAGCCGTTTCGCTTTGCTTCCTTGCACATTTGCCTTCACCTCTGTTACTCTCTTCCCTACTCAGCCTTTTCCCCTCAGTGCAAACCTGCTTTACCCCTGCCCCTCCTCTGTCAGCAGCTGCTCTGTGCCCTCAGGCTCCACGGGCTCTGTSGAGAGCTCTTACTTCCCAGCTCCAGCCCAGACCTCTGCCTGGTCAGTTTGTGGCTGTGATTTACTTTGCAARGGCTTTCCTAATAATTCCTCTTTGTCATGCTCTTTCTTGTCCTTGACTTAGCAATTGCCCTCCGCAACAGCCACTTCTCTCTCAGAATAGTTTCCTCCTAGCCCTGTTGTTTTTGCCTTTTGCTGTCCCTAGCAGATCTTTTAGCAGATCTTTTAGCAGATCTTTTAGCAGATCTTTTAGCAGATCTTTTTTAGTCCTTATGAAGATTCCTCCTCAACCTCAGCTTTTTCTGAGGTTTTACAGAGCCCTTTCTGTGGTCCTCTCCCCTTCTTCCTGTATTCCTTGTCCCTGGGTAATGTTAAACACTTACAAAAACTCTACTAGTGTCACTCTGCTGATGTTACAGGTTCATATTTCTGTTCAAATTAAAATCTTGACCTCTGTCTCTAGCGCTTACCTGCGTGTGTGCACCCATGTTCACCTGATTCTTTCTGCTTAAGACTTTTGAGTGCCAACACTCCCTGTCCATCTCTGCATCTGAAATTTGTCCAGACTTTTGTGCTTTCTTCCCATTCCCGCGATTCTTAAATTGTTTCTTCCTCCTCTGCTGTGCCAAAGSTAAGACATTTATCTTCCCCTTAAAAGCCCTTTTTAGCCTTATTCCACCATGGCTCTTCCAGCGCTGAAACCTTGGCTCTTCCCTCTGCGCAGTTTGCGATTCGCAGTCTTTGTCTCCTGCTAGATTTCCTTAGAGACATGCAATTGCTTTCCCAGCGATGTACAATTGTGCTGCTTCCCTCTGCCTCCCCTCCCTGGATAACCTGGGAGCCCTCTGGCCATCTGCACGCAAATCTGACAGGAGCAGAGCTCCTCAAGGAGATGAACAGGTCCCTACAAGTTTCGTGAAGAATAGCTAGCYGAGTTGGGGAGGAAGGGGAGAGAATGGAGGGTGGCAGGGGGCTAAAGGAGACCTTTTCCTTCGTAGGCTCTCGCTGTGACTCCAAATGACTGTGCCAGCCGTAAGCAAAGCTTCAGCTGAAGCTTCCTGTCGAATCATTAGTCTTGGAGACAGCCTCTCTGTTGATGGCATAGGAAGGTAGGCTTCATTAATTTCCTTGCTCTTAGGGCTGTTCGCTAAAAATAGGAGTTTGGCGCCTTTTCTTCCCCCCTTTTCCTTAGTGAGCAGTCTGCAGCAAGCCCCTGCAGCCCTGCTTCCCTTGATGCTTCACCGTGAGTCCTGTTAAAAACCCGGCATCAGTGGTCTCCCAGCTGGCTCTCGGCATTTCCTACTGCACGGACTCGCTCTGCCCTTCTCCCCTGCCTCTCTATCCATCTGCCGCCCCTGTCATAAGGTGCAGTTTCCTAGTACTGCTTGAGCTGATGTAACATCCCAGCCGCTAGTGAAAAGCAATGCACTGCCTCCCCCACCCCAGCCCTGGAGGGAAAAAGTGTTCTTGCTCTTTTCTTCAGTGGAAACAAATAACTCTTTGGATTGATTTTTCTTTCAGCTTGCTATGGGGGTCAAACATGGGAAGAGATGAGTGTGCACTGCTAGGAGCAGAGTGAGTGGGGATGCAAGAGTTTTTTTCTGTGGCAGCTGGGCTGTAGATCAGCTTAACTGCAYGGTAAAACCATACTTCTCACCTCAGTTCCTCAAGATGAGGGCATTTCTGCTGCTTTTGCTTCTGCAGGAGCTCACACAGTGAGTCTGCTCCCAGTCAGACTGTTTGGTGTTGAGCTATGCAAACAAGAACCTATGGGAGCAGTGAATGCAGTCCCAGTGCAATGGTCCTTCACATCTGAGTCTCCTCCTTACTCCTTGGCGGTAATACCATGTTATGACTGGGTCTGAGCAAGGAGGGAGCAGCATGCCTTTCTTCCCGACTGGATACAATAGCAACATAAATGCTTCTGCGTCTCTTTCATTTCTTCCCAAATGCCACAAAGCACCTGTCCTCCCTTTTGCAAGGAGAGCCTCGGTAATTTGGAGACGACTGCTGAAAGTCTCTGCAGTGTGTCAAGCTAATAAATTACCTTGTAAAGAGTCAAAGAGTTCTGACGTCTTAATTAGTGGTAAGAGGCAGCAGGTAGCTGAAGCAGCTCACCAGATCTGTGTCTCAGTTTCCGGGATGGTCTCTAACTGAATCACAGAGATTAKGAGAGGCAGCATCTTGCTGGCACGTAGTGAACAGAGATGAAACCAGAAGAATTTAGGGRAAGAATGGAAACTGTAGTTGCCTGGCCATGCTTTGCATTCTTGTGATCCTTTATGGTGGAGTGGAAAAACTTTTAGATGAACGCATGCTTTTAGACACTACACTTGACTTTAGGAATARCTTCATTTGCTGTTCAGCAGAAAGCTGCCTCTGCTGAAGAAAAGGTACAAGATGGCAACTTTGTCTTGCAGATTGGATGTTCTCATCCTAATGGCCATGGCTGAGGGTCATAAATGTTTCTTTAGCATGCTAAAAGGAAGCAGGAGAGATGGCTTGTGGCTGTGTTCCTTTCTAGATGCTGYGCTTTATATCTCTTTGCAGTGCTCTTTTTGCAGGGTTGTGTGTGCAAAAACAGATGAGGATCCAGATGCAGAGCCCATGCTGAAGAATACAGCTGGAGCATGTAGGAACTGTATCCTTTGGGAGGCAGCCCTGAATCACAGCACAGCKGATGGAATGTGTGAGGTGGCCTGAGATCTTCTAGTCTACCTCAGATAAAARCTAGAAAAAGTGGGAGGGAGGGATGTGTGTCAGTGTAGTTTGTCATCAGTTCTTCAAAACTTTCTGTGTCTGTTTAACAAATTATTGTTAAGTCTGTTTTCTTGGAAAGCAAATGATTTGGGGATGAGCAATTGATAAATGGTTACATGAAGATGCAGACTTAGAGCTTGGAAAAGGAGATGCTCCTGYGTTAGCCTAGAAGAACAAGTGTGCGAGTAAAGGTCCTAGAGAAGCTGGAGGGAGCTGAGCTCCTAAACATTGTTGTTACCAAASTAAGAAAAGACGTAGAGTCACTCAGAGGAAGGAACATTGGAAAAGCCAGACAAGCAACTTGCAGGAGTGTAGAAAGAAGCACTAAAATAMCAGGGTTTCTTTTAGAGATAAATGGAGAGCACTGCACTTGAGTATRCTCCCTCCTGCCATTCATTCAAAATGAAGACAGTGAGATGCTTTCTTCTTCTTCAGTGAAAGGARGTTTGGGGGAAGATCAGAAACCAAGGTCTTTAAAGATCAGAAGTACTTTGGAAGACACCCTCATGAAAGAGAGAGAATTCCTTTAATAAGAGGCTAGGTATTAAATACTGTTTCCTTTCGGCAATGATATTCTGAAGGTGAGATGTGGGACTCCACACTGTCTCCTAGGAGAGTGTTTTAAGCATCTGGGATGTTATGAGGTGTATTACAGTAATAATCAGGGCAGTCTGTTGTTTGATAGTGGCAGTGATTGCAGAGCRTGTAGGAAAATGAAGAAAGAAGTGACATTAAAATGTGGTTGAGTGTGAAACAATTATAGTTCTTTATTGCGCGAGAGTGAGCGATCGCACAGGGAATAATGTTTGACAATTCTTAAACTGACCCTAACTGTTAGACATGTAGGACCTGAACGTTAAAGAATAATAATAAAAAGAAATTCAGAGGCTGCAGGGCATGATGAACTATGTCAGAAATTTCCTACCTGGCTTTGTAGCTCTAGCAATTTCATTGTCTTTTCTTTCTTTCTTGATAGCTTGAGAACACAGACCATCTAAGAGTTCAGCAATTTGAGATTTATGTTGACACTAYGTAGCTTTGGCACAAGCATGACAATGCTGAATCTTTTAGAGGTCTGGGAGCACTACTAGGGATGCTGAACTAAATGGTTTGTCCTTATACGTGTTTTAAGAGCTAAAAGAACAGAAGCAAAAATGCACGTACAGACRTTGGGAGACTTCACGTTTTGTGCAAGGTCACGCTAAATCTTGCAGTGAGTACCTGCGGTTGTATCTTCAAAGTTCGTGCTGTGAAGGCARTAATGCAGCCATCACTGCCTTTCCTTTGAAAATATAAAAGTAAGCAATGACTTAGGTATTCCTGCTAGGCCACTGTAAATACTGCTATGTCAGTATGGTGATGCTTAAACAAACCTGGAACAAACATAGTGATATAAGTAAGTCACCAGGGCACATATTCAGTGGCTATAGGAAAGAAGAAATTCMTAAGGATAAGACACAGGAAGCAGTACAAGTTGTAAGTAACAAATCGAGCACTCCTGCATGCRTATTTTCAATATAAATRTAATCTGTAGGGAGCTTTCGCTTGYGTGTTTTTCCCACGATGATAAGGGTAATGATGAGATAGTATATRAAGAACATGCTGATCTAAGAGTTGGGAAATTTCTATTCTGATCTTGGAGGAAGAGAAATAGTTGATTAAATAGATTCTGTACTTGAAATAGAGGCCAGCCTGTGAAAAGAGCCTGTAGTGCTACCTGAACTCTCTGCAGTCCTGTGAGATGAGTCAGAACTGACACTTCCTTTGAGGGATACAAGGATTTCAGATTRTAAGGGATTCTCTTCTCAGCAACTTTACAGGAAAATCTCCTAATTATAATAAGCAGCGGGTGCTTATTAACCTGTGGGACAGTCAGCTCCATCTTTCTCTCGTACCTTAACATGTGTTGTTATCTGCCTTTTACTGCAGATACACTTTGATCCAGCAGCTTCTTCAAAGCCCATAYGAAATAAGGAGGCTGATCACCATGAGTTCCCCAGCTCAGGGACCTATGTGCAGAGTGGATGTTCTGCCATCTTTCCTCCTTTTGTTAATATGAGATATCACTCTTTTCCTCTAAACACAAGTGTGGTTGGCTTCTGGACATGTGGCTCTGTGACTTTTCAAAGAAAAGCAATACTGACGTAAAGCATAGTTTTAAATTTTAATGTAACTGAATAGTTTTAAATCTATTTTCTKGTGGGATGGCAGAGCAACAGGACTGGAAGAGCAGTGAGATCTCATGCAGTATATCCCCCAGGGCAAGCGCATCTCCACRTATAGTATTTCTGAAGAAGTTAAATGTCTGTTGGAAGGAGCCCTAATGTGGGATGTTTCACAGTTCCACTCAGCAGTCATCCTGGTGCCTCATTTTCCTTGCATCAGGAAAGTTAAAAAATATATCCAACCCCCCTGTCTAACCTGAAACTCTCCTGTTCAAGTTCAAACCTATGTTTTTTGTCTTCTCTACGTCCAACATAGACAATTAATTATTCCTTCCTCCTTCCAGCACTTATAGAAGTTTAAGGATTGTGGTAATAGAGGTGATCTGTGGCTCGAGAATTGGCCATGCTGAGGTSGTGCTGCAACTTCTGTATTTTAATGTGCATAACTCTAGACACAGAGAAGGAGCAGTTGGAGGAATGTGATGTCCATATAGTATGAAGTTTGCTTAAAAATAAAGAGAAAAAAAATCACAAGGGCAGATCACAATTAACATTGTGCAGCTGTAGAATACCAGTGCTGTACTGTGGATAATAAGGAAGTCGTCTGTCAGTGTAAAGA
Organism: Rhea americana; assembly: GCF_003343005.1. Classification (NCBI taxonomy): domain Eukaryota; kingdom Metazoa; phylum Chordata; class Aves; order Rheiformes; family Rheidae; genus Rhea; species Rhea americana. Next base: position 1,987,554 of record NW_028186990.1, on the reverse strand, counting down.
ACAGATCTGAGAAGAACCAAAGGATGAAAACCGGCTCTGATCTTCGTGAGRGGGTTGGAAGTCTGACTGGGTGCATAATTATAACAGAGGTACGAGACCTTTTTCACAGTTAGAACTTGGGAAGCTAGTCCCAGGCCAGAACAATGTATGGTGATTAAAAGAAATGTCATCTCTTTCATATTTATTGAAAACATTTTTCTTAAAAGACAGTAAACATCTGCTGTGGAAGCGAGTGGCTGTGCAAAGGAGCAGCAAGCAGAGATGAGTGAAGGCGGTTGTGTTGGAAGAACAAAGAGCTTCATTGGCTGGTCCTGTCTCGTTTGCCTCTGCTTTGATATTCCCCTACTGATTGTGATATTTCCATACCAATTACTGTATAAATTGTTCCTATCTGACCTCTCTGCTTAGCTGTCTTTAGTTGGCTCAGCAGTGGGAGGAATTTTGATGAGAAGCGAATAGCTCTTCTGAGTTGGTTCAGGAAGGACAGTCCAAATGCTGAGAGTGGYGCGATTGTGGCAGGAGTTGAGGAGGAAGATCCAGGATTGGGCACCCCTGGTAGCGTGATTTAAACATCAAGGCAAAGGGGTGGGAACAGAGTTGTTCTGCAGGGGGCTCCAGCCAGCCTTTCCATACAGTCAACTCTCTTGGCGTGACAAAAAAAGACATCAAGTAAAATACTGTCAAGTACTTGCTCAGAATTAGGCTTTGCAGTGATAATGGTGGGGGAGGGGGTGTTGTGCCACATGTTTTCTTCTGATAGCATTGCTTTTTCCATCTGGCAGCAGGTCGCAGTGCATTGAGATTGTCCCTTCTGTGACTCATTTATGCAAAAAATTAAGCTCGAACCTTAATTTTATTTGTGCACATTAACAGGAGGCTTCACAGAATAGCAGGTGTGTATTGCTAGAAGATTGTTTCTGTTTTCCTGTTGTGGTGAGGATCCCATGTAAATTACATCAGTTTTCAGTAAACAAAAAGTAGGCAAGCTACTTGGGGTTGCATTGTCAGTGGCTGGACAGCTGTGGAGTTGGAAGAGCCTTCTTGAAATTAAATACGGTTTTGTGGATATCARTCCCTGTCTTTTCCCCTTACTCAACAGTGGAATTGAGTGTGGAGCTGGTCTTGGTAGGAGCCTTCCAGTGTCCTTACTGGATGCTCAGAAGGGAGAGAGGTGAGGCAGTCTCCTGGGAAGTGTCATACATAAGGGAGTCTAAATCTGAATAAAGATGGAGCGTGAGCTTGGAGTACCTTACTTTTTCCTGAATAACTCACTGGAAGCAAGGGTTGYCTCTCACCATGGAGGACACAGTGCTGCTGCATGCAGATGGAGGAATGGAGGACCCTGAGGAAGAGTGAATTGCAGGGTAGCCCAACTACCCTCCCCAAGGCATCCTATAACTGTATGTTCTATGTTACTTTGTGAAAGCAACCAAAGCACAAACTGATGGAGCTTGAAGACTGCTCCTGTCTGCCYTGTCATTCCCTGTGGTGTCCTCTGTGTGGGTTGCTGGCTGCGGCATCACCCAGCAGTGGCACACTCAGTGCGTGTGTTGGGGCGTGAGCTTGCTGAGCAGGGAGGTGGGAAGTCGGAAACTGAGGGAAGCAATGAATTACAACCACCATCAATAAAACAACAAARCCTTTTGACCCCGCAGAGAGATGTGAAACCCCCACTGAGTGCTTCTTTGCCTCATCCTTGTTGCATCCTTTCTTGCTCCCTGGCAGTCAGAGGAGGCTGGTAAGCCTGCTATGTCCTGCAGCACTGGAGCAGGGCTGCAGGAGCCAAACACAGCTGGAGGAGTTTTGGCACTTACCTAGAGCTGTGCCCTGCATTGGAGAAGGAGGGCCACTCGGGCGGCGATTCTTGGCTCCTGCACCGTTCTGGTCTGTATGACAATCCTTGACTGAGCCTCAAGGGTACGGGAGAGGAGCGGTTGTCAGAGGATGTGAAGCACTTGACTCTTGCACCTGCTCATGGGTTTCGTGTGCCCAGAGCATCTTTCAGGCTAGGAAGCAGTCATTCTAACCTAACTGCTCTTTAGCGCTTTTCTGAATTGTCTTCACTACTGGGGACTTTCTGCCAGAACCTGTGGTCTACTGCAGGTGCTAATTTGCAGTAGCCAAACAGGGTTTATGCACACTCCTCTTTCATTCTCTGTGTACAAGCACAGGTTCACAGTTCAGTTCTGAATGTGTTTTGGGGGAGCCAGCTCAACTGGCTGTGTTCAGAGCCTAAATTGCTAGTTTCTACAGGAAAAAGCTGAAACAGTCTATTTTTTTAGCTTCTCTTGTAGCGTAGCCCATGCATAGCCTGCAGGCCAGATGTGACTCATATGACTAAAGAGTACAGTGTGCAATTAATGCAGTTTGTAAAGGGACATAACAGCTATACCAGTTCAGTTTAGGAGTTCTCCTAGCTCAGTATCACACTTTGAGAACTGGCTGTAGGCAGACAGCTAGGCAATTATAGCTCATTTTAAGTCTCCTGAACTCAGTGAGATACACCTGTAAAGTAGTTCTCTTCTAAATACTTGTCCCATCTTCATCTGAACTCACGTAAACTTTCTGTATCCACAACATCCCTAGGCAAGTAGTTCCCCAGATCCGCTCTGTGCAGTGGGAACAACCCCTCTCTTTGTTCTGAACATGAATCCTATTAGGTTTGGTTGAGGGCCCTTGGTTTTTAAACTGGAAAAGATGGTAAACAGTAGATTTTTGACTACYCTCTCCATGTGGTATATATAGCTGTATAGACTTCTATCAGATCCCCTCAAACTCATCTTTTTTACAGATTGAAGAGCCTTAACTTGCTGCATCATTCTTCACATGGAAGTCATTCCTGCCTTTGACCATCCTGGTTGCTCTTCTCTGAACCTCTTCCAGAAACACCTATAAATGAAACAAACAACAGCAACAAAGAAAACCCCAAATATGTTGTATATATTTGCACAAGGGATAGAGAGAGGAAGAGAAGGAAATTCTATGGAAATGTTGCTGATAACTGTAGTCAAAGGCACAAAATATTTTTTTAAGGAAAATTTAAGATTAGCATGCAGTTCACTTTCTGACAGGTACTGCTTTGGGGCCTTTAAGTGAAGAACACTGTGCTGTGAAGGTACAGGAGTGGAAAAAGGCCCTCAAGCTACATAATCTGTTTGATATTCAGAGCTGTCAGCCCTATGCTTTTGTGGAAAATATGGAAAATATAACAACATTTTTTTGGGGAGGGGGAAGTGAGGCTAATGATTAGAGACCTAGGATGATATTCCTTAAAGAGGAAAAGTTTCTCTTTTAGATTAAAGGTGTGTTGACAGTAACTGATTTATGAGCTATTTGGATGCAATTTGCTGTGGTGCCTTTGAATGTAATCTAAACTTCATAAAATGGGGAGAGATTTTGTGCAAGGGGTTCCTGGTCATTCTGTCTCTGATTTTTAGTTATTCTTCCGGTGCATCAGTATTGTGGTAGAGTTCGTGTGTGCACAGCCATCCTTTCTTTTGTTCCACCCACTTATCCCTTGTGATAGACCCTGAACCGATGTTATCGGGTACAGTTTCACATAGCTGTCCTTGTAAAAGGGACCTGAAGATCCCCCTCCTCTCCCAAAAGTATGTGCTCGGCGCTTCTGAAATGGAACATCGTCAACGCGTTTCAAATCACACAGCTGAAGTGACCAGTTCTGTCTGAAAAACCTGAGCTCCAAGCTGTACATATCTCCAGATGGAAAGGTTAGGTGGTGCCGTAGTTGGCTGACATTACTGTAAGGGTGTAAATTTTGAAAAGAGAGCATATCTTCAGAACCTGTGTTGCAGCGCTCCCGGGTGAAGTGCATCTGCTAGAGGAATGCACACTGCTGCTTTCTTGCCCTTAGGTTGAATGGAGAGGCATTTAAGCCTTGGCTGAAATATGAAAAAACGAGCAACTCGGACGTGACATTTCTCTCCTGTCTGGATCTCCTTGCCTTGCAGAAAAAGCTGTCCCTCTTCACCTGCTTTTCAGAAGCATTTAACATGAGAAAGGCCATAGTCCCTGAGAGGGTGTGTGGAGAGGCGCCGGGCTTGGGAGTCCTGCCCCGTCCCSCTGCTGCCTGACCTTGAGTCTCATTGCAGGGCTGCTCTACTTCTGCCTCCTTCTCCCCCCACATGCCTGCTTTCTGCAAAACAGGGCCTAGGAGACGCCTAAGCCGGGGGAAGTGCTAAGAGCTGCCTGGTTGTTGTTTTGCTTGTTCTTCCCTCAAAAGGCCCACAACAATAGCCCTCATCTGTAGGGGATAAGGATCAGGGAATGCTTCCTTCTTATCAGGAGGGATTTGCAGCCTTTTGGAAAATAGCAGATGCACAAACCTATCATTTCTTATTAATTTTAAAGTAGCTCTTGGCTCTCTACCTCCTCCATATCAGGCCTTGCATTGTCAGTAAATTATATTGGATTTGCAATTAAAAGCCAGCTGTGCCAATGAAGTACCAGCCAAATGCCAACTCTAACTGTCTCCTAGGCTTCCTAGGGGAGGTGTGGAGGAAGAGTTTTGWGCTCTCCTCTCACTTCAAGAGGAGAAGAGTTTAAAATGTGATCTCAGGCATATTATTTTTCTTAATCAAAACATTTGCTCACTAAGAAATGTTATTCTTTCCTTGATATTGTGTATGCATGGGTACAGTGATTCCCAGAGCCAGAAAACTGCCAAACATTTCACTGTGCAAACATGAATGCACGTCTCAGGGTGGTTGTTTTTTTCCCTCCCTATCTCAATTAAAAGTATTTGTTTGAGAAGTGTTTTTGCTTCTGCTATGTGGGGTTTTTTTTTAAGCGTTGAGAAGCTCTTGTGCCCATTTGCATTAAACAAGAATTTGCAAGTAGGCAGGRGGGAAAAGCACTGCAGACTCCCTGCTTCCTGACCCTCTGAAAATCTTTCCCGCCCTCTGAAAATCCTTCCCGTCCAACCAATCTATGAGCTGAACAGAAATTTGCTGCAAGTTGTAGCAAAACACTGGCAGTTTCATCTTCCTTCCATCTCGGAGCTGGGCAGGGCTTTCCCTGCACCGGCTTTTCCTGTTCCTCAGCCATTCTGGTTCCTAGAGCTGGATCAGAAAATGGGGAGYTCGTCTGCTCCTTGCAGCCTGTTTCAGCTGGGTCAGCAAAGTGGARTGCGAAACTGCAGCAATCTGCACAGAGGCAAGGAGGCCGAAAGAGAGGGAACAGAGGAGGAAAAATGCAGAAAATATATCTCTTCCAAACTTGGATTGGAACCCCCARTCATGGAGTTCTTTGCAGCATCCCAAAAGCCATTGGCAAGGGGAGAAGGAGAGCATGTTAGTGCTGATCCGTGACAGGGGTGGAATTTGACCACTACGAGATGGCTGCATACATCACGGTACGGAGATCTGCACTATGGGTCCCCAAGATCATGATCATGCCAATGGACTGTGGAAGGGCCAATCCAGGTCTCAGTTGGAGAGTTGGAGAACTCCTGAAAGAATTGCTATACAATAACACCAGCACTGCATTAAAAGCCTGTAAAACTAGGTCATCACCACAAAAGCCAGATATATACCCCAAATACCCAAAATGAATGTTGTCTGCACATGCAACTTTTAATTTCTACCCTCGCATGTTTGCACTGTAGTACAATTTTAATTGCATTACTGCGTGCAGGATATCTGTGTGCTGTAGCAAGGCTACATGTGCATACAAAAATTTGATTATGAAGTAATACATACTGCATATGTAGTAAAGATCTTAGCCTTCACGCTTTAAAAGTAGTTTTTCACTTCAAAGGTCATGGTGTTTAGTCCTTTGGCCGTTACAGGGCAAGAGAAGAGTCTGTCTACATCTTAGATGCTAATTATCTCTAGCAGTATCTTTCCCCAGGATGAAGAGATTGTTATAGCAAATAGTGTGGGAGTGTTTGCCTCTGCTGTTCCTCTCCCTGTTAGTTTTAAACGTGCTGGCTTTCTCTATCCTCCTCTTAAATCACATTATTTCATAAAAAGTAAAAAGAAACATAATTTGGAGCAGCAGTGAGCTGAGCCCAAGTTAATAGTTTGAATTGCACTCCATCTGTTCAGTTGCATGGCCTGATGGATGTGCTGAACCCGTTTTTCACAATTTGTTTTAAGCTGGTAAGAACCATCTCTCCTGGCTTCAGTCCAAGGTGTCTGTTGAGGGAAACTTTGTATCTGGACACTGATGTCCGGGGGTATGGATTGAGTCACTGATCTTCAAATGTGAAGCTACCTCTTTCCCTTGCAGGTTGCTAGTTTTTGAAAGACTGAATTCTTCTCTCGACTTGAATAAATTAAAATTTTTTTAAAAGTGTGTGTGCACACTCACACTATAAAATTTGCAAAYGTGATTATGCTGGACCTGCTTTAAATCGGCTTATTGCTGTTTTATGATTGCAAGTAAGCAGTCACAGAAGCCAGGGTGATTGGCCTTGCCATGTGCACATGCTGCTGGTAACTCAATAACCGATGAACACTCGCCGCGGTTTCCGAACCTCAGAGCCTTTGATGTAGCAACAAACAGGACAGATTGCTGTAATTTATCTGGCCCCTGGAGGGCTGTGCTGGTAATGTGCCGTGAGCCCAAGGGCCATCCATCCATAATCTGTGTAAAAATACAGCAGATTGCAGTCATCCTGTCTTTGTTCCATCCAGCAGTTCTGCCTGCAAGAGTTTGTGTGTGTCCAATGTGCAATACTTGGTCTTGATTTCCAGCAGCCAGGGGCAGTAAGTCTTAGGGATGTAGTAGGCCCTCTCCCTCCATTAACTGTAATTGTTTTTGTTATGTGCTAAATATACTCCTTTCAAATAGAGTTTGAGTGCAGCGCTGCATATACAGTATTTCCTGGTATGCCTTTGCAAGTATAGTCATAGACTAGATGGAGAAGGCGTGCTGGACTTGGGGCAGAAAGACCAGGGTTTTGTCTGTGCAGAAGTATTGAGCAGGCTTCCTCGTGGAGGACAAAACATGCTGCTGTCAGGTAACCCAGAAACGCAGGGAGGGCAAGAGGGAGAGTGCGGCTGCCTGTCTTACGCGTGGGCCTCTGTGTGGGTAGGGATGATCCCGCCTTGGCTCTGCTGGGATGGGCACCGTGAGTCTCTGCTGGACTGTGTCTCTCCATCTGCTCCACTTGTGCTTGCCCGCCAGCAGCTCACGGGTCTGGCAGCTGGAAGGATGAAGCCTTCCTCCCCCCACAGAGTGCGAGGCTCCATACAGTACTGCTGTCTATATATATACTAAGTCTATACTATATATAGTACCGCTGTCAATTTAAGGAGTGCATTTGACAAAAATGACTCTTTTGTCACAGAATGATTAGCTAGGTAGCCTTTAAATTAGATGTTACTGCAGGAGGGACTGGGAGAAGAGGCAAGAGTAGTATGGGAAGCCAAGCCCTGCCAGTTTTAGTTTCTAGTCTCAYTTTGAATTGTGTAGCACAATGCCTTTTTCTGTCTGGACTCTTATCACTACCAAAGAAAGGTTTTATGTTATCTCAAAACCACTCTTTTCATAAGGTGTTAAAAAAAACAAAAAAACAAAAAAACTCTCCTTGAGTCAGCAGGAAAATTATGATGTGGCTGGGAGGTTGCTGTGACAGAGTGCAATATCCTGATTTTAGAATGGGGTCTGAAGGTTTGTTTTGCCAAATGCACCCAAAGGAAAATTGGTAGGCATGTGGTGGAAAGGRTAGAAAAGTTGGAGTGCTGCCTGAGGACCGGCAGCTGGGCCACGTGGTCCTGCTTGGAGATTGGCTGCTGGCTCATTTATTGCTCTTCAGCAAGTTGCTCGTCACCTGTCTGCCGGGGAGAGCAGCGTTTGACCTTATCTCACACGGCTGTCAGGCGAGCTGAATAACGCTGAAGTGAAAAGCCTTCCCTCTGCCTGTAAAGTAGGAATGYGGGCATGTGATGCTAATGGTAGTTGAGCTGTTCCCTCCTCAGGTGAGGTATTGCCTGTCACTTGAGCTCGGGTAGCTCATTGCATGGGTGTCTGTAGCCCGCCTCCACCCCTGTAAAACTTGCTGGCCTGTGTTGCCTTAGTGGGGGGGATGCGGTGCCAGCCAGCTCTTTGTGGTTGCATATCTCCAGGATGGGTGGCAGCCGAAGCCACAGTGTCCCCATGCTTCCCTCACTGCTTCTGGCCTTCGTAGGTGCCAGCCTGCCCCAGCCCCCAGGAGATGAGGGGGCACCTGCTGAAAAGTCACGTGTGGCTGTTCTTCTCCCACAGGCATGGCCCTAGCGCAGCGCCAAGTGACGGTGCAGGAGGGTCCCCTCTACCGCACGGAGGGCTCCCACATTACCCTGTGGTGCCGGGTGAGCGGCTACCAGGGACCGGCGGAGCAGAACTTCCAGTGGTCCATCTACCTGCCATCAGCCCCTGAGCGCGAGGTGCAGATCGTCAGCACTGCTGACCCCTCCTTCCCCTACGCCATCTACACCCAGCGCGTGCGCAGCCGGGAGATCTACGTGGAGCGGCTGCAGGGCGACGCGGCCCGGCTGCACATCACCGAGCTGCAGGACCGCGACGCTGGCGAGTACGAGTGCCATACACCCACCACCGACGAGAGGTATTTTGGGAGCTACAGTGCCAAGATGAACCTCGTGGGTAAGCTTCATGGCGTGACCTGCCATCAGGGGCTTGGGGAGATGGGTTTCTCCAATTGCTCCGATTTCTCCTGCGTTCTAGAAGAGAACAGACAGCATAACAGTGTAAATTACAGGGAGTGGTATAAAGACATAGGGGAAATCAAGCTTTCCCTAGTAATAAGGCTTTCATAAAGAAGCAAGCAGCATAGCCAGTGGAATGGGACATCCAAAACCTTGGCTGAAAGCAAGACAGATGCAGGGTTGATGTATGCAGTGGGACAGAGGTAGGGAGGCTGCTTCAGGTAGCAGGAGCTACAGAGGAGAATGTTTTCATGCCCAAAGTGGCAAATACTGTAGCAGTGGAGAGAGGAGTAGTAATGAACTGCRCGTAGAGGGAATTGGAGAGACAGTCTTCCCGAGGCTTGAAAGAGAGGGCAGTACCGGAATGAATCCCAAAACAGGCACGCATGTCAAGTTGAGCTGTTTGTGGATGAGCCTGGAGGAATGTGGAGTTTTTTTTKTTTTTTTTTTTTTTCTTTTTTCTTTTTCTATTACAAAAATCTAAAACAGATAGTGTAAAACCTAGAGTATTTACATGGCGCCTCTTTGACTAGATTCTTTGACCTTCTCAGACTTCTCTTTGCTTTCTATATTTCAAAACTGAATTGGTTCTGAAGTGCAGCTAACAGCAGTCAAACAGCTCCATCAAACCTTTTGACTAAAGGACTCCAAAAGATGTTCTAGGACACCTGCGTAACAAATTGAACCTATAGACGATTGGCTTGCTTTTCTTAACTGTGTCTTGTATATGCCTCAGAAGCAGTTCGTGAATCCCCAGGAGTCTGTGGGCCTCTGGTTTATCAACTGCTTCAATATTGTCCAGACTTACTGACTGGGGAGATTGGGGTATTGCAGGTTAAAGCCCTGTTGGCACAGGAAGCCCGTTGTGAAGGAAGCCAAGGTGTGAGTTTAAATCACAAAAGCCCTCCTTTGTGTAGCATGCTCTCCTCCCAGCTCACCACCTTCTTGTGCTTTGGCTTGCTTTCTTCTGGAAGTGTCAACATAGGCGGTTGTTGCAGAATGACTCTCCCACACTATTTCCCAGGGTGGAGAAGCCCCAAGGGCTGGAGTCCATGCGGCTATTTAGATGCTTGCTTTCCCATTTAATTTCACTTAGCAGATCCCTAAGAAGAAGAGGTAGGTACTTTTTTTCTTTTTCTTTTTTTTCTTCTTTTGTTTTTTTAGTTATGTGATTTGCTCCAGGTATCCYGAGATATGATTTGCTTCAGGTRTCTAGATATGTGGTTCCCTGTTTAYTTTAACATAATCTGAGTCAGTGTTGCCCCAGTAAGCCACTTYAGGGAGGTAAACTTGTTGAAAACTGAACACCACAGAAAAAAAGGCAGTAGGTGAGGGTGGGGTTGCGGCAGTCTGGGTTTGTGACCAGGTTAAACTGCCAGGGAGCTGCACTCCGTGACTTGCTGTCATGCTGGAAGCCAATCTCCAAGGCACAGTCCTTACAGGAAAACAGCTGAACAATTGAGAATAACTCAGGAATCACCCAGAATGAGCAATTCACAAAGACTGAATTGCCTGCTGATGTGCTTTGTGAAGTGCAGTAGGTGCTGGAGCTCACCTGCAGAGAATCTGGGGGCTAGCTGGTGCCTCCAGTGGGAGGTGACAGGGATAGGACATGCTCCTTCTCTGCTTTTCTACTGGCAGAGGTGGGCTGTGGCTATAGAGAGTCGGTGCCATTTGAATTTTTGCCCTAGGTCAGCAGCTTCTTCCCTGGCTGACCCTGGGTTGGATGGGTGAGAGGTTTCTGCTCTGTCATGCCCTTGCCATTAGTGCAAGACAGGTGTGATCTGGGGCTCACCGTAGACATCCATGAGTGAWCTGCTTTCAGGACTTATTTATGTCAGAGATGCTCAAGGAAATTGATCTAAAATAACTTTTAGTGGATTAGTTAAAACACATTAAGCCTCTTCATGGATACTCCTGCTCAGAATTTGTGGCTCTAATTGGTTTGGTTTAATTCATTTGCAAAAATTCACTTTGGAAGTGAATTAAGGCCACTTGAATTTTGAATGTGTGCATCTGTGTAGACCTTTGTTGTGGTTTAACTAAACTCTGAGACAAACTGAATTTTCCAGAATGCCCCCTGTGATGACTCTTAACCAACACACTCTTCCAAAGCCCTCAGCTTTCTGGAAGTGCTCACCTCGGACAGCCCCGCAGGGAGCCTTATTGTCAGSTGGGAAATGCTAGGGCGGCTGGCTGGTTTGGGGAGTGTCAGAAGGTGCGAAGGTGGGCAGGCAAGCATGCGGAGATGTTTCCATCCCCCTTTTGTGAGGAAAAGAATGTGGACAGTTGTTCCCTGAGTCTCCATTAGTTTGAACTGGTGCAGACGTCAGTCCCATCAGGCAGAGGAGACTGGAGGAATGGATCTTGATGTCCTGCTTAGGTTCCTGCATGGACTGCAAGGACTGTGAGGGAAATGCAGTAGCATGAGCTCTCCAAGTGCAGGCACGACTTGGGGAATTTGGAAAATGTTTTATCAGAATCCGTAATAACCCCTAAGAGATGGGTGATCTAGGARCAATTGGTCTCCCTCACAACAGCTGTCCCCCAGTCTGTTTTGGCTGTGCTCAGAGAGCTTTTACTAGCTCAAGTGAGTAAAAATTCTTTCCCTTCCACTCCTGCCCTCTGGCTGAGGTGGTGTCTCTGTAGGGCTGGGTAGAGCGTGCCCTCATTTTCTCCTGGATTTAGCTCTCAGCTACAGGTCATAGATTTCCAGACCTGCTCCGCTGTTGTGCATGGTATTCAAGGAGAGCCATGAGTGCTAAATGAGAGTTATTGTTCTCATTTTCTCAGAAACAGAACCAAACTTTTTTTTCCTTCATCCAGTTATGAATTTTTAATTGACTCATTAGATTGAGTGGCTCTTTTTTGGCAGGAGAAAAGCCTGGAGGGAGACAGGTTTGTTAGCATCTGTATTCTCTCCGTTTATATGTGAAATGGATGGCTTTGGAGCAGTGTTGATTTTCAAGTTGCTGTTCTGGGAGCTTTTGAACTGTTGTGTCACTGTGGCTTGAGGGAGGAACTGAAGGAAGATTTTTTTTTCCTCCTGATCAATCCAGATGAAACAGCTGGGAATTTTGGGGGAGCTCTGTGGGCTTGGGTGCTAGCTGGGATACTGGTGCCGCCTTGCACTTGTRGCTGCAGTTTGAGTCCTTGTCGGTGCTGAGGTGTCTCAGCTTGTAACAGAGGCAGCTGTGATGTGCTTTTGCTTTTGCTGCCTGAGTAGTGTTGAAGGCTATATATCAAGGGCTCTTCAGTTGCCAAAATATAGCCTTATAAAGACATGCATGTTGGGCTTGAAAGTATACTTCTGTCCACACCATGAACAGCAAGCGTTCTTGTTTGTCCCTCTCCCCTTTCTGGTGTCTCTTCTAAAGGTCCCTTTTTGTTGATCAGGGATCTAGGCCAAGATCTAGTCCCCCTTGGTGGRGTTGGTGTGTCTGATGCCTGGAATAAGAAATGTCCCCAAGGCGCTCTGTGGGACTCATGTCTTCACTGAACTGAATTTAGGCCTGCAAAACGAATGCTAATCTCACAGAAGCTAGGAATAAGGCCAGTAATCTGGCTCAGGGGCCTTCTACCATGGGGAAATGTGTATCATGTCTTACCGTGTTTGTTTCATATTCACTTACTGGCTGTTTCAAAAATGAATCTCTTTTTCCCTATCTTGCTGTTCCTCATCCCTTCCTGAGCTGCATCGATGGGAAGAAGCAGTTATATCTGGGCTGTTATATAAGGGAAAAAGACCTTMGGCCATTTCAGATTGAATTGCAGGTACTGAGGGAGGCAGCAAAAAAAAATGGGTGCAGCTCTGCAGAATGCTGTGGAACCACAGCCTTGTGGCTCATTTATGAGAAAGGATTAGCTCACGTACAATGTCTGCAACTCCATTGTTTGCCTTCAAAGTAGCTGTTAAGAGTTTAATTCCCGAAGACTGACATGAAATTGCTCAAGCTAGTTCATGCTCACAGTTGGGGAAAAAGATTTTTAGACGCTCACACGAATGGCCTCGCACTCGTCTAACATCAGGCTCGCTGTCTAGGCTAGGTGTTGAGGCACTACCTGTAGTCAGAAGGAGGAGAGAGAGAGAGAGAGAGAGGTGCATCTGGAGAGCAGCCCACCCTTGTTTAAATTAGGTACATCTTTCTCCATGTTGGTTACAGAGAGAACCTAGATGCCTAACTTGGATTAGGCAGCTACTGTTACGGGAAGTAAATTCTTCCTTTAGCAGTTAAAGACTTGGCTACTTTTGAAGACTTCACCCACGGGGCTCCTACTGATGGAAATTCTGACTTTACAATTGAACTGAGAAGACACCTTGGCATACTGAAGAGAACCCTTACAAAACTGGATGTATTAAACGGGGGATCTGGGGACTGTGCACAGCTGACAGACAATTATATTGTGGTTCTGGCCTGCTCCATACTGGCTGCAAGGAGTATGTGGGCTCTTCTTCCTCTCTCTGCAGAAGTTAAGAATGACAAGGAGTCTTCAGAGAGAGCTGGAYAGGCTGGAGAGTTGGGTGGAGAGAAATCTCATGAGGTTCAATACGGGCAATAGGGAGGAATTCCTCAATAGGGAGGAATAACTCCATGCACCAATACAGGCTGGGGGCTGACCTTCTGGAGAACAGCTCTGCAGAGAAGGACCTGGGAGTGCTAGTGGATGAGAAGTTGAGCCAGCAATGTACCCTTGTGGCCAAGAAGGCCAATGGTCTCCTGGGGTGCATTAGGAAGGGTGTTGCCAGCAGGTGGAGGGAGGTGATCCTGCCCCTCTACTCAGCCCTGGGGAGGCCTCATCTCGAGTACTGCATCCGGTTGTGGGCTCCCCAGGACAAGAGAGACATGGAGGTACTGGAGAGAGTCCAGCGTAGGGCTACGAAGATGACCAGAGGGCTAGAGCATCTGACCTCTGAGGAACAGCTGTGAGAGCTGGGCCTGTTTAGCCTGGGGAAGAGAAGCCTGAGGGGGGATCTTATCAATGTGTACAAGTACCTGAAGGGAGGGTGTCAAGGGGACGGGGCCAAACTCTTTTGAGTAGTGCCGTGTGACAGGACAAGAGGCAATGGGCAGAAGTTGAAGCACAGGCAGTTCTGCCTGAATGTGAGGGGGAATTTCTTCACTGTGAGAGTGACGGAGCACTGGAAGAGGTCACCCGGCAAGGTTGTAGAGTCTCCTTCTCTGGAGATCTTCAAGGCCCGCCTGGATGCAACCTTGTCTAACATGCTGTAGGTGACCCTGCTTGATCAGGGAGGTTGGACTAGATGATCTCCAGAGGTCCCTTCCAACCTTATCCATTCTGTGAGTTTGAAGGTGATGGAAAGCAGTGTATCAGTTAATGCAGCATCATCACTAGCTGGATGCAGTATTTTCCGGATTGTTATGTCATTACCCCCATCATAGTATYGCTTGAAGTACAGGTAGAAGAGGAAATTTCTGTGCAGTAATTTAGATTATGAATCTGTGTGGCTCTGGACAACCTGAAGTACTGGTCCAGGTGTCTCATCTTATGTCAATGGGCAAATAAACTTGTGTTTTGTCACTGAATAACAATGAACATGCGGCAGTTACTTCAGAATACCTGAATCATTGCAGATTTGTCAGATTTGTGCTCTGCTGTATCTCCCTGGTGAGTTGTTTGTGTGCCTGTACTATTACTTAGATAACGCTAAAGGTTTCCAGTTCTAACCTTTTTAAAAGTTCCAGACATTTATCTTTGTATTCTCTTTAATCTGAACTCCAAAAATGTTGCGCTCTTTTTCAGAAGGAAAGTGATTTGAGGGAGGAAATCAAGCTTTGAGGCTCTTCTTAAAGAGGTAGTTTCAGGGGAAAGAGGGCTTCAAAGTGCTTGAGGAGGTGATAGCTCTTTTAGTCTTTATTTCTTAGGAATATTGGGAAAGCAGCTATAGAGCATCAATTCTGAATGCTTTAAAGCAAAAAAAAAGCATTGGGGAGGGGGTGAAAGAGAAAGCTACATCTAAGATACTGCAGAGTGAGAAAGAGTAATGAACAGTCTCGGTGCAGACTTGAGAAACAGRTACTCAGGCATGGTCGTCTCAGCAGTGGAGGAAGAGCTGCTGTGGAGCTGGCTAGTTTGTGCAAGAGCTGTCCTCAGCTTCTCTTTCCTGACAAGCTTAGGTGAAAGAGACATAGGTGAGGATTAATATTAGGAAAATCACAGCATCACAGAATACTAACTAAGTGTTATTTGGTAGCTTCTCTTTCACGTTCTCAGCTGGGCTGCAGTTCTGCTACATTGCCCCAGCTGCTTCTGCACCGTTCCTGAGGCTGTCTCTCAGCTCCTTGCAGGGACATTAGAGTTACAGGGCATTGCACAGAGAGCTTCTGGGAAATTTTGGAGGAGGGAGGGAGACCAACTCTCYGTCTCCATAGCCTGCTGAAACCCAACTGGCATTTGTCCAGAAAGTTCAGAGCTATCACAATAGCTTTTGTAGTAAGGTTTCAGCATTGTGCCAGATTTGGGTGGTGATGCTCAATGTTATTAGAGGGATGAAGAGCTGGCTGCCTCTGACTGAAGTCAGTGAAGGCAGCCGCTGAGTTTGATCCAGTCCCTTCTCCAAATGCTGAACTGTTGGAGTCCTCTGCACACCAGACGCCTGTGCGTGGCCTTTGACTGTGCCTTTAGGAGTGTGTCTTGTAGGAGTCCTTTCTGGACATGAGCTATGGTATGTAATTGTGCCCAGCTTCACTGCTGTATGGTTGATTAAAAAAAAAGAAAAAAAAAAAAGCCCTCCTCCCTCAACACCAAACATAGAGAATCATTCTAGCTGTTTCAAATATATTTTGACAACCCCTCTTCCTTAATAATTTTGACATTTGCCAGAGCTATGTGTCAAAGTTCAGGGCTGGAATGGGAAGGATAGCTGTGGGGTGCAGCTGAGAAGCTTTGACAGYGTTAGAGGTAGAAGAATGATTTACACAGGCCAAGCACTTAGCACTGGAAGGGAAGGAACTGAATGTGTCTCAGCCTAGCGTTTGTTGAACTTGCAATCAAATATCTCCAGAATTTATCTGTGGAGAGCTGAAGGGGGTATAGCAGACAAAAAGGGAAAAAAAGAACTTTTATTTGCCTATAACAGCTGCTGCTGCTTGTTGCCAGCAGCTTCCCCTCTTCTTTATCAAGTGCTGCCATATGTAATCTGTCTGCACACAGAGTAGAGGGAAAAAGTCATGCCACTGTTTTGCTGTATTTGGGAGAGCCCCATCCGCTTGTGGAAACCTGGGGGCAATTGTCAGAAGCACAGTCACTTCTGCTTGCATGCTGCTCGTGGACCTTGGTGGCTGTTATTTTATTCCTGTTGTCAACTGAGCTGAAGGTGGCTTTGCTCAGGGAGGTGTCAGAGAGAGATGACAAACTGTGCAGACAAGGACTAGTTTTGTTTGAAATGTTTGGGGTTTTTTCCTTCTACATGTGGTAGTAGCTTGTATCTTGGGAAAGATGGAGCTAGGCTCTTCACAGTGGTGCAGAGCAGGAGGATGAGCGGCAGCAAACAAACTGACAYGAGAGAGATTCAGGCAGTCCAAAGAGGCTGTGCAGGCTCTATTCTTGGAGGTATTAGGATGAAGTCCCAAGCAGCTTGGTCTAACCTCATAGCTGGCCCTGCTTTGAGCAGGAGGTTGGAATAGAGACCTCCCAGGGTCCCTTCCATCCTGAATTGCGCTGTGATCTTGTGATGCTCTGCTTGGCTGTGGGGCAGTAGAGACTAGTATTAGGCACTTTGAAGGGACAGAAGAGATGTAAAATGGCATATAGTAGTTATGTCRGTTCTAAAAAGTGGCCTAGTGGGGATGTCAACAAGGTTAGAACAGCAAAGACTTACTCTATGCCCCCAAATTCATCCTTTGTGCCCAACTGAGAGGTTGCAGGGGTCTGTCTCTATTGCTGTGCTTCGATATGTAAAGACAGAATTCAGAGATCCTGAATTCAGTTTTCCTGACCTCTCCACGCCCATCTCAGTGTCTGTGCTGTTTCCATAAAGTATCTAGATATTTTATTTGGCCAAGCAGCTARTTAACCAAAGTAAGGTCATGGATTGGTTCTTGTTGAAATTCCTGCTTTGTGAGTTATATTCATCTTTACCCGTTTGGACTGTGCTTGTTGCAGTAATTAGTTCCCCAGAGGAGTAAAATGTCCTTTGCTTTCAAACTCCCCTTTAGCAGATATTAAAATATATATATATCAAATATCTCCTCTTAGGTGGTCCCTTACAGCTGSGCTCAGGTTATTTTGCTCTCTGTGTCCTCCTTTACATGACTAAATCTCTCTGTGCTAGTTTTGAAAAAACATTTGACCCRTGCTGCTCTACTTTTCTTTTTCTGTTTCTGCTATGTATGGAAAAGGAGTGTTTGGCTGTTAACAGGAGAGGGATGAGGATAGGTAAACATATTTACCTCTATCAGGTCTATGAGTGCAGCCTGGGAAATTGTGCCAGCAAACCAGAGGACCCACTTTCTGGAGCTGTGGAGGGCTGGGAGGACTCCAGGCGTTGGGTCTTCTCTTCCTGYGCTGTGCTGCTGGCTCGCTGCGTGCCCCTTGTACAGCCCTCACCATCTCCCTCACCGCTTTCCCGATGGTAAAATTAGGGATAATAACATGCAAGCCTTTCACAGAGTCTAAGCTAAATAATTGTAAAGTGCTTTGAGCGCCTCAGAGAGAGTTAGAAACAAAGGCTTATATTTCTGCTCTGCCTAATAACGGTATTGAATAGGATCCACTTCCATTCCTGCTTAGTCGTTTCTGGAAAATACAGCTGCTGAAGCTCACCTAATTTTGCCCCTCCTGAAGTTGCGAGGATGACAGGAGTTGCCACACCGAACTGGGCCAGCGGTCCGTGTTGTCAAAATTCAGTGCTGCGTAACAGATGTGTGAAAACGTGGAGCAACCCCAAAACCAACAGCTGGGGAACCACTGGTTTCCAGAAGAGGCTGTCTCCTGGCCAGCCCACTGTGGGATGTGGGTTTATAAAATCATTTGGGAGGCATCGTGCCCCTTCCAGATTTAAAAATGCTGCAGATAAAAGGAAGTCACTAATACCCATTAAAATTTCCAGTCTCTTCTTGTTTTTAATCTTGGCTTTAGTCATTTACAATCTGGCAGTGAATTGCATGGACTAGTCCTTCCTTGTGCTTTTTAATACACTTCTTGTAGATACCATTCAGGTAATAACTGGAAGCTTCTAACAGAAATCTCTGTGTATGTCTAAACATTGCTAGAGAAAGTTCACTCATTATTTTCTGTATCTTTATCTTGTCCGCTATTATTATTCTTTCTGCTAAGCAGTTCCCATTACTCCCTTTTTGTTGCAGTATGCCATCTGCTATTCTYTCACTTTGGAATTGCTTGCCTGCTTTTTTACTTTTTTTATTATTGTATTACATGATMTTCCTCCCTCTTCTCCACACGTGCAGAAGAAATGGAGCAAATTTTAGGTAGACCATACCTGAAAAAGCAGATAATCCGTTCTACCTACTCTCTCACTTCCTTTTTTCTTTTTTTTTTTTTTTAACTTTCCTCACCTTCCTAACCAATCCGTTGAAACCATGGGGAATTTGGTGATATGATATGCTTTGTTTTGGGGCTCTCAGTTGTGGAATTAATTCTTTCTTCTTTCCCATCCACCTACCCATGTCTCAGAAACCTGGCATTAGACACATTTGGGGCACGTAATTGCATTCCATATGTTTTCCCTAAGCTGTCCTTTTTGAGGTAAGGATATTTTTTTGATTTAGCTAGCATGTGAAGAAGGTTTATAATAGGAATACTTGTCCTTTTTATATGCATGTCTCTGCATTTTTATATATTCATTGTAAAAAAAAAGGCATTCTAAGAAGCATTTCTGAAAATGTAAATTAATACAGACGCATACAATTGCAGAGTCCTCTGCTCTCAGATCTAGGCTGGTCTTTAAAATGAGCCCTCTCACTTCTAGGCTTAGAATGTCTTTTACTTGTCATAAGGGGAAACCACAGAAGCCTAACTGCTGACTTGCCTTCAAACCATAAAGAGTTGCAGTGTTTTGCTTGGGTAGGTTTCTGTGCAGTACTGAGCCTGAATAGTAAAATCAGACCAGTCAGTTAAAATGATCTTTGAGGATTGAAACAGTCTTTCTTGCAAAAAAACTGTTTTCACGGGGCTCAGAGTTTTGACCTCTAGCCTTATCTATCACTGGCTRCAGTCATGCCTGACTCCACTCAAGCATCTCTCACGTTTCTGTCCTTCATGGGACCATGGAGCTAGCTTTGCCCCTGAGTTTGTTGCCTCCTCAGTGTCAGTGAGGTTGGAAGGCTGCAAAGTTTGCTGCCTGCCACCACCTTGAAATGAGTTGCTACAAAACCAAAGATCCGTTCAGCGCTTGTGCCAGTTCCTGTTGTCCTGCTGACCCTTCTCTCGTGTGCTTTCCCAGTTCTTGGGAAAAGAGGTATCTGGTGGTCCTGAATGTCCTATTTACTTCTAGGATGCCTCTGAGTCTGTCCCTTTGAGAAGAGTGACCTGTGATATAGCCTGTTTAAGTAGATTGTCATGGTTTCTAGGTTTTAAGTGCCTATACGAGGTAAAAGATGCAAAGATTTTTGAGGAAATCTTTAGCCAGAGGTCTTAGTGCATTGGAAGGTCAACTCTACCACAGCTGGGCTGCTCTGGACCCTATGTTAAAATCTGAGGACAAACCATCCTTCTCAAGTGGGTGAACTGAGCACATGAGGGGGAAGCTTTTGGGAAAAGGTCTGTTGCTAATCATGTCTTGAATTCAACTTTTCCTTCCAGTGTCCTCTGGGCAGTACCCCAACCTCCTTTTTCCCAGATTAGTGTGTTTTTAGTTCAGTTTGTATCCATACACAACTGAAAAAAAGCTCCAAGATGGATGGCAAACATGAAAAGCATGAGACCTGGGCCTGGTTAGCAGATTGTTGTGGAGTAAGTGAGCTTTAATGTGGGATGAGCAGAGCCTGGTAGGTGCATCCTACCGCCTTTGTGTTGGGCAGATTTCCAGGTACCAAAGGGGGGGGGGGAAGCAATCGAGGTGCTTGAACTTCTGATGGAAGGGCATTGCTGGAGGGCAGCTAACAGGCATCTCTCCCTTCTGCCTCTGCATCCTGGTGACAGGTCCAGATGGAGTCGAGCTGTAAGTGCAGCTTGGTGACTCTCTGGCACCAAGGCCACCTTGGGACCTGATTTTTGACTTGCTGACAGACCCTGTTGGCATTTCTGGCAGCTTTGCTGGAGTAATGGGTGGCAGGGGAGAAGCCTGGACTAAGGAGGTTTCTCTGCTTCTGTGCCTCAAAAGAGTCTCTCAGCATTAAATGGGGAAAGCGATAACTGTGAGCGCAGCTGGTAACATATGGCACCCRTCCCCTGTCTTAGCAATTGCTCAGTGAACTCTGAAAGTGGAATACGGTCCCTGTAGCTCTAGCCAGCTGCAGCTCTGAGAAATCCTATAATGGAGTAGGCCATTATTCTATTACCAGCAAAAATTTCACATTTCACATTGCCTATTTTTCCTGCTCTCTCTCTGGAGAGGTTTTGCTGTGCTTACTTCTTCCTCCCACTCCTCTGTTTTAATTCTTTTTCCCTCAGGGATTGCTTTATTTGTTCTCCAGCCYCAGTCTCTTAGATTTGGTTGCTCTGCATTTCTGTCGGTCGGCCTGCCATGAGACACAGGGGCAGCTGTTTCTGCAGCTGGTCGTGATGCTTTTCCCTGGGGTCTTGAAGAACAAGTAGGTCTGGTGGCTAGTAATCAAGTCCCAGTGTAGGAGARGGGAAATGCAGTGCCCATTGCTGAGCCAGTCTGCTTCTGTGTTACAAAACTGCTTGCTAACTATGTRTAGATATGCATCTTTTTCTTTAAGAAGGCTCCCCCTCCCAAAAAGGAAAACAAAAACAAAACAAAACAAAAAAAACCTTAAAGCCCCAAACCAGATGAGCAGTGCCCAGGCAAGCYGCAGAACAGCAGCAACACAAAAAGTTCCTAACAGCATTACTAAGTATACGTCAGATCATCTTTATAGTACTATCAGATAGAATAGCACAAAGTGCAAAGCCTACTGCTTCCTCCTGCCCTCTAAGAGAACTYGGAAACATAAATGAGTTCCTTCGGGATTTTGGTTCTCATCTGCTAATTTAGAGATGCTACTATTACGCATTTCCTATCCTCATCCTCGGAGGGGGAGTTTGATCAGAAATGGTTCCTGTATGTTTTGAGAAAGTCTAAGAAATTCCTTCTTTCTCGGATGATCATAGGGTTTCTGCCCTGCTTCCAAAGACCACTGGAGAGCAGTGGTAGGACTGTTGAGAAGGGCCTTGTGATGCTGGGGAAGAGGCTGACGGAGGCTGGAGAAGACGCCCTCATGCTGCATGTAGAGGCTGGTCTCCTGGCTCTGGCACCTCAGCATCTTTAAAAACTTCAGTCCAAAGCGAGGACTGGACAGAGGTGAGAGCAAACTTGTTTGCTTTCAGCCTCAAAGCCCATTTAAGAAAAATGTGATCTCTGTCTGCCCCAGCATTTCTATGGAACAGAGGATCGATGCTTTGGTACTCCAGAGGGAGGCCATTGAGTCCCGGGGTGCTGTACCACCCCATTTTCCTGCCGCACTTCTCCGAAGCAGGAGCTCTGCACAGCAGAGTTATTTCACCTTAAGCGCTGAGAAAGAAGCCTGACCTGAATTAGGAGGGAGCTGCCCTTCAGTGCTGAGGAGCTGGGAGGAGAAATTTTCCATCTTGATTCTGTGACTGCCCTGTCAGTTTAGCCCTATAACAGTTTTACAATCTTTATCTGATATAGATTTAAGAGGATTTCCCTGGGTGTAGCGGGATTATTATAAGTCAGAGAGCAGTCTCCAGCTGATATTCTTTCAGCAAGTATTTATTTTAAGTGGTTTTAACTGTATTTAATTTTTTTTGCATGGGTTATAAGTAAATTGTTTACATTATTAGAAAAGTAGAGCCAGGATAAAATCAAAGAATGCATTATTGCTTCCCAGACTGGGGGTGGTGGAAGGAAAGCAGCAGCTGGAGGTGGGGACGAAARAAGATAAAATAGTAATGTTGGGGAAAAATGTAACATTATTCCAGGCGGCACTGATTAGTGATACTGCCAAACAGCTGTTGATAAATACGAGCTGTAGTGGGAAGGAGAGTTGCAAGGAACGTGTGAGTGCTGCAGGCACTGCTGCTTCATCATTTGAGGAGGGGGCAGCWGCTCACCACTGCTGTCCCCCAGATAGCCCCCTGTCAGTGGCCTAGTGGTGCTGGAGGCTGTGCTGCAGCAGTCGTGCTTCTCACAGGTCCGTGCACGTTTGGCGTTGGTAGCGCACGGAGTTGTTAGTAATCCAAGCCGTAAGATAAGATGGTCTGTTTTGGTGGCCTGGGCAAATGCCTGTGGAGCTCATCCGCGGCGTTAGTGCTGCGGGCAAAGCTGGGGCCTTCTGTTTTCTACAGAGCGATGTCCTACCTCCTGTACTGTGCCTGGCGAGGGCTTTATTTTGCCTGAGCGTGGGACTATCAGCTGTACCCAGCAGGCAGAAGCGCAGGCTGCTGGAGAGAATCATCCTGCGCTTTTCCCCCAGTTTGTGCTGCCACCTCCGGGCCATGGGCGCTGTGCGGCCCGTCGCCGGCTGTGGAGGGAGGGCACCGGCACCGCTCAACAGCTGCCTTTGGCCACGCTGGTGGTAGTTCGCACCGAGCCTGGTATGCTCCCCCGATTGAACCCCAGTTGACTGTGCCGCCTTCAGCCACCCGATGAAGAGAAGACCAATGGCTTTTGGTCTTTTGACATTTGTGTCTCCTTTCACAGGCTCTTTCTTTATACTCATCTTCTCTTCAGCAAGATGTTACTGAAGGTAGGGTGCTGCTAGGCTTTCTAGCCGCCGAGAACTTGCGCTGGCTTAGCATTACCCTCCCTCCGGCCCTCTGAGCATGGATAACGTCTGTCGCCCTCGGAGCATTGCAGGGGGTGCTAATGGGGAGTTAGCTGCCCTGCTTGCCCTTGTTGTCAGCAAGAGAAGTGTCTAGAGAGTCTACAGAGGAGAGCAGAGCGAGAGCTAACAGGATGAGCCTGAACAAAGATGCTTTTGACTTGAATGCTGGAAAAAAATGTCATTTTTGCCTGCCCTCTGGCCCTAAAGAGGCAAGAGGTGGGGCTTCTCTTGCTCCTCATTTAAAAACTGAATGAGCCTCTGCCTTGAGCAGTCTTTATTGGCTGAGTTAGTACTAATGGGATAGACATCTTTCAGTATCTCTGTGGTCTGTCCTGATCTGCTTTCCTGACATTATGTTTCAGCATATTGCACCCTTTAGGGCTTTATTCATTGTAGCATACTAGTTAAAATGGTAACTTAGGGCTCTGCAAAGCAATGCCGTAGCAAGGGATTCCTAGCTCCAGGAGACGCATCACTGTGGGCGGGATTTTCGGAACAGAGATTCCTCTGTCATTGGCATATTGTGCTGTGAGCACTTACTTTCTCAGGCCGTGTCATTCATCATTTTTACGTGCCTCTTCAAAGGAACAAAATTTTGTAAAACCATTCTTAACCAAATACATTTCACGATTATAACTTGTAATGCCAAATTTATTCTTACTGAAAGTGACAGGATACAAGAAACCCTCTTTGCTTACCATTTTGTGCTGCTGCATGGAAACTAAAGGAAGATCCCAAAGCAGTAAGTTACTAATCAGAAGGTTGACATGTGGCATACCACAGAGGACCACAGTAGTCGTGGCAGTGCATTGTCATCTGTTGAGCTCTTTCAGGTATGCTAATGCCACTTGACCCCAGTATTACTCCTTGCAAAACTGTAGATGATAGTCGTGTGTTATGGATGGCCAGCCTGACACTGCTGTTGGACAGGGGGACCACTCACACGGGAATATTTGAATACAAGGAAGAGAAAGCTAGTAAAGAGATATGTGTCTATCAGAGATGCGTGCTTCTCTTTTAGAGAGACTCTCTGCTTCAGAGGAGCTCACTGGCTGAAGATGCTGGCCAGAAAGGTCACACTGAGAGGGAGTAAGTCGCTGTGAGACAGCAAGGAGACCTCTGACACTCACCAGGGCACTTTGAGCCTCTTGTTCTGCAGTGATACAATGGGCCAACATGTCAGAGGATGCTCCTTGACCTAAACTTGTGATTTTACCAAGCATGTAAACAGGAAGGAGCATTGCCGGTCATCCAAAGAGCCCCACTCCAGCTACTTCGCAGCAGAAGCCACGAGAGCATATCTGGAGGGCATAGTGGTCACCGGTGGCCCTGAGGGATGAATATCCCCTTTTTTGCAACACACTTCTGCCACTAAGCAGCTCCTGGGATAGCGTAGCTGAGCCAAGGAAGGAACTCTTCCATGTGGTATGGTCAGGGGAGTTGAAGGACATCTGCCATTCTGGGGAAAGGGAAATTGGTGAAGATTTGGGGTACTGGACTGGGCAAAAGGAAGGGGAACAAAGGGAGTGTGGGAAGGTGGACAACAAACAGAAGATAGAAAAAGGCAGAGAGCTGAAACGGGAGCAAAAGGATCACAAAGGAGAGACCTGGACAGGCTGGAGAGTTGGGCGGAGAAGAACCTCATGAGGTTCAATAAGGGCAAGTGCGGAGTTCTGCACGTAGGGAGAAATAACTCCATGCACCAATACAGGCTGGGAGCTGACCTTCTGGAGAGCAGCTCTGCAGAGAAGGACCTGGGAGTGCTAGTGGATGAGAAGTTGATGATGAGCCAGCAATGTACCCTTGTGACCAAGAAGGCCAATGGTCTCCTGGGGTGCATTAAGAAGAGTGTTGCCAGCAGGTGGAGGGAGGTGATCCTGCCCCTCTACTCAGCCCTGGGGAGGCCTCATCTCGAGTACTGTGTCCAGTTGTGGGCTCCCCAGTCCAAGAGAGACATGGAGCTACTGGAGAGAGTGCAGCATAGGGCTACAAAGATGATCAGAGGGCTGGAGCACCTGCCCTCTGAGGAACGGCTGTGAGAGCTGGACCTGCTTAGCCTGGGGAAGAGAAGCCTGAGGGGGGATCTTATCAGCGTGTACAAGTACCTGAAGGGAGGGTGTAAAGGGGACGGGGCCAAACTTTTGAGTAGTGCCGTGTGAGAGGACAAGAGGCAATGGGCAGAAGTTGAAGCACAGGCAGTTCTGCCTGAATGTGAGGGGGAATTTCTTCCCTGTGAGAGTGACGGAGCACTGGAAGAGGTCACCCGGCGAGGTTGTGGAGTCTCCTTCTCTGGAGATCTTCAAGGCCCACCTGGATGCAACCTTGTCTAACATGCTGTAGGTGACCCTGCTTGATCAGGGAGGTTGGACTAGATGATCTCCAGAGGTCCCTTCCAACCTTATCCATTCTGTGATTCTGAATAAGGAGAGCAGGACCTGAAGCAGTGGGGAGGCAAGAGCAGGAAGGAGTGGAAAAGTGGCACATGGTGGGCAGGAAGACCTGGGGCAGGGGTCTGGAGTGGGGCAAAGAGCCATGGGCTCTGCAGGAGCCTGGTCACCAGGCAGGGCTGAGACAGGGAGAGCTGCATTAGGGACAGTCACAGCTGTGGTCAGCTGGAGACTGGGTGGAAGGAGCCTGCTAGCTCTGTACTGTGATGGGAGGAGGTTTGATGGCTGCTAGAGACATGGCCTCAGCCTCACTGCCTGGCCTCCTCTGGCAAGGGCCTAATGGGGCTCCTCATGTGCTTCTTTTGTCTATCCTTCAGCAGTGCTGTAGGCATTGCTTCAGCCTCTCAACCCAGAGCAGGCAATGAGGATTTCAGTGCTATCTTCTGGTAGGGCCATCTTCATGCAGCAATCACTCTGTGCTGCCTTCCACCCCTTCTTCCTCTCCTCTTGTGTTTGGGGATTAGGAGGTAGCAAAAGAGTGCTTTGAGGAGCTGCTTTTGAAGTGACTTTATGAGTAACAAGGGCGGGTGAGTGATGGGTAATGAGATGCTGGTGTTCAGTACTTCCAGATAATTTCCACTCCGTTATTTCTGTGGCCAGAACAGCGTGTGCTGCATGTCTGTCCTCAGAGATGCAATGCTCGTCAGATTGCATTTATTTCAAGAGGCTCCTGCAAAGAGTTTGATGTCA
Organism: Rhea americana; assembly: GCF_003343005.1. Classification (NCBI taxonomy): domain Eukaryota; kingdom Metazoa; phylum Chordata; class Aves; order Rheiformes; family Rheidae; genus Rhea; species Rhea americana. The sequence continues at coordinate 1,961,817 of NW_028186990.1, read as the reverse complement.
AGCTCTCTGTAGTGTCTGGAGGCAAGCTTTCGTGGGCTCATGGTGAGGGACAAACGTGTGGTGGAGAGATCAGAGGACCGGAGTGGTGGGCTGACTGGTGGTGCCGTTGTGTCAGCACAGATCGGTATGCTCAAGCTCAGCCAGAGCTTGTCACTTTAGATAAATGCAGTGGTGGTTCAGGGTGCCAAACAGGGTGCTGAGCTCCCCCATCTACCTATAGCATGACTGGAAGGAGTTTCTGCAGGCAGCCTTGTTGCAGACCACCTACATAGGAAGATGGACTTGTCATCTTCTGTGGTGTATTCAGGCCACAGGCTGCTCTGTTATGGCTAAATCAAACTGGATAACCATGGCCTGTTTGCACTAATAATTTATTTTAGGTGATGTGCCCTAGGAACCACACCAGAATCCTCTGCTTCTCTGTCTCCTCCCCAAAAGACAAGGAAATGCTTTCCATCACTACTAAAATGTAATGTTTGGAGCCAGCTGCCACAAAGTCCCTGTCCTATTACTGGACCACCAAGCTGATACCCAGAGGACCACTCATCCTGTCCCCTATTATCTGCTGGTTGAAGTTGCCAAGGTTACAGTATACTGAAATATAGATCTTCCTGTTGACTGGCAGGACAGGAGCATTGCTGTTCAACATTCAGGGTCGTTGCCTGGAGCACCGGGACAGTCAGCCTGCCACTAAAACCCCTCTAAACCATCTGGAGCCGAACCTGATTAAGCTTATGAAACCTGACAAGATCACAGCCCAAGGTGGTATTGCTGCAGGCTGCTTGACTGGGAACCATGTTCCTGCTATAGCAGCATGGAGCACTAGGGATATGTCACTTAAAACCTGTCATGACATACATCTAGCCATTGAGTAGGAGCATGAGRAAGTCTCAGTTCAGTTTCTGCCTGCCAGCAGCATGCACCCAGAGCTACCTCCCATAAGAGGCACTGGCTACATCTGCCTGCAAATGAGGAGTAGCCTCTTGTTCTGCACTTGGTGATATCCTGTCTCAGCTTTGAGCTGATGGTCCACTGGATAAATGAATGCTGGCCAGGACATGTTTCGGCCACTTCTTCTTCACCTCTTCTTCTGCAGGTACAACCACCTCTCTGGCTCAGCTGTTCTCCCCTCTGAAATACTCGGGCTCTGCGACCCACAAAGGACATTTCCACCACCTTGCTGCATCAGTAGGCCATGTCAGTGACCCCAAGCGAGGACTCATTCCCATTTGTCAGGGCACGGCAGTCGGTGCCTAAGGGCTCGGTGTGCTGCTTCCTGCACTGTCAGCATGCAGAGCAGGGACACAGCTGGCTGTGTGGGAGGTATTTGCATTGGTGAAGCGAGTGTGTGGGGCTCTGTGACCAGCTCACCATCAGCTATGATATCTCTAAAACAATACACCCTATATTACAGCCCAGGTAGGAGCCTGTGTGGCTCACCGCCTCTGCCTTGCCAGCTATTGCAGAATTCTTCATGTGGATCTGCATAAAATCAGAGGCTTATATTTCTTAGCAATCAGTTATTTCTCATGCAGGCATTGCCCTCATTCCTGCTGGTCAGATTTGTGTTCGTCTGGGAGCAGCAGCAGGTTCTTAAACAGATCGACTCTTACGCCTTTGTTTCCTTCAGTCCTGCAGGGTTAATCTCCTTCTTGGCACCTGATTATTTGCTGCTGTGGGGAATATGCCTGGGTTTGCCTGATGTGTGTTTGAAATTCTCGTTTTGCTTGCGCTAATCCCTGTCTGGGAGCTGTGACCGGGTCCTCGGTGGTTGGGGTTGAGGGGTGGGTTAATACCCAAGCCCCAACATGAACCTGCTCTTGAGGAGCTCTGTTGTCTCTGCCACTTCCCGAGGTGTGTGGTTTTTGGGTATCTCCAAGGGAGGTATTCTAATGAACGGATGACTTCCCCCAAACAGTTATTAATTGTTTTGTGTTCCCCATGAGGTAGATGAGCATTAGTATCACTGGCTTAGCAGTAGCACATTTGAGAGAGCAGTGACTTGCAGGGCTGCACAGTCAGATGAGGGGCAGAGCCATCTCTCCTCCAGCTCTAGCAGGAGGCCTTGCTGCATGATCTCCTTTTCTCCTTGCCTGGCAATCTCTGAAACACAGTGGGCTTTTAAACAGTCAGCTATGCCACTGGGAGCCCCTGGCTGCTCTCCACCTCCTGCAGCTAGCAGTACTTTGCCTGGTTCTTCCCCAAGGAACAAGTCCCCCAGACTTTTCAGGCAATTTCTTCTCATTACTGCCATCTCCTTCTAGCAGGATCCATGAAGATCTCTAAAATCACCTTATCCTGCATTCCTCTGCCACCCCRTGACAGGGATATGTGGGTACTGCTGTTCCCCAGTACTGCTCTTGTCTTCCCGCTCTCTCTGGATGGAAGACACAGTCCCACTGCTGAGGGATGAGACTTTTGGGGCAGGGAGGGAGGAAATGAAATGCAGGTTCTGAGCACATACCATCCTTCCTCTGTACCTCTATGTGCCCTCCCCACCCCGTGCATTACCACTTCTCTCTAAGTCCAGTGGGAAGCAATTTGAGGCTTCCTGGCTCCTGGCCCCCCGGTAAGTTATCTGCTGTTTAGGATGCTTGGTTTCCTTTCTTTTTCATTTTTCCCCTTGGGTGCTTTTGTTGGTGTGTAATTAGCTGGCACTGCACCGAAGCGTTGATCCCAGGAGTGCTCTCTCACTGACATTAGCAGCAGACAGTGACTAAAACAAAGAGACAGCTCAGTACGCGCGACATGTTCGCTTTGTACATCTCCTACTCCTCACTGCTGTTGGGAGCTCAAAAGAGATCGCAGATGCGGAATAAACGGGAGTGCTTTGAACAAGTGGCACCGTAATCCCTCCCTCCCCCCCGCCCCTCTATCCCTCTTTTTGCAGACATTAGTTTGATTAAAATTGCATGAGCCTGCACAGGGGTATATTTTATTTTATTTATTTATTTTCTTCCTGAYGAGAGAATGGTTTGAGGTTCCAGAAGCACCTCTGTCCTGCAGGAGAGTGGCGGGCTTGCAGGGGGAGTAGAGGGACTTGGGGTGTTTGCAGGAACTTTTTGCAGAGTTTACAGGCTGCTGGTGCTGTAGGGCTTGTTATGCTGGTGAGACCTGCTTTTCCTGTGGAACACTAAAATTTAGTATATTCTCCCTTGCAGAGYGTTACGTGCTCATTCTTGGTGTACAGCTGTAGTCAGGAGAGGCAGGGAGCGCATCTGAATGGTTCCTTGTAATTTTGGGGTGGTAGCAGAGGCATCTGGAAGGTATGGTAGGTATGCAGCTTGCTCTAGACTAGAACAACAAATCTTTTGCTGAAGGCTTTCCGGATTACCAGTAGAGTCTCTGTGGCTGAGGGTAGATGCGAGCAGCTAATTTAAAAGCTAGGTGACCATATGGGAAATTAAATCAAAATATTGAAAAACAAAACCTAGAAATTCTTTTCCTTTTTCAAGTGGCTTGTACACTGTGGTTGGCAAGCACTACCATTTACAGCAGCCTTCTGTCCCCTCTAGAAATAAGGGGAGATTGCACAGAAAATTAACTGGAAACTTCTTGTTCCAGTCCTGTTCCATCCTTTGCAAACACAGGGTTTTTTGCCCAGTGCCATGGCAGTTCTGTATATAAGCTGTAATGTTCATTGATGGATGTTCATAGGATGGTCTGACGTGGGGCCATCATGTATTCTGTCTTTGCGTCAGGATTTACTTCCCTTCAGAAGGGCTTACTTCTAGTGAAATATTCGCCCAGTGCTGTGAAATGCTCCAGTAAGGGCTCTGTTGCATGCAAAGTACAGTTTCCTTCCGAGCACTCTCGCCGTGCCCTCTCCACACATTCTGCTCGTTTGGCCCATGTGGACCACGCTTTGCCTTTCTCCTGCTTCTGTTTTTTATTTGGCCTGGAGGAACAGCAAAAGGGCTGGTGGCACTCAGATGAATAGCTTTCCCCTAAGTGCTTATCCTGGGGCACTGCTGGCTGCATGCAAGTCTAATCTTTTTTTTTCAGACGTCAGTGTGTGACATGGGGCTCTGGGGAGTTGGGATGATGGGGAGTGGGTATCCTCAGTGCCAGCTGGTGCTGTGCTTTGCAGCAAACTCCTGCAGCTCAGCTGCTTTGCAAGGTTGCTGCGCAGTGTTAGGTGTGGCTCACAAGCCTGTTTGATTTTTGGAAGGTGAGAGTCTAATAAAAGCTGTGGCTTGCCAGCAGGAGAGAGCTTCTTTTCCAGCTCCAGGAGGGAGGGCAAAGGGGCTGGGGGGAGTGAGGTTGCTTGCAAGAAAAGTTAAAGACCCTGAGGGTGCTCCATGCAAACGAGTCAAAAACCTGGCAGGTCCCCCGAGGAGAAAGTTGACCTGTTTAGCCCTGCCTCACGGCTGCCCACGCTTTAGCAGGCAGTGTGTGTTCCTGAGGATGCCTTGGCAGAAGAAGGAGAAAATTTCCCCCAAGTGGCGAGTAATGCCTGTCAGCGTGGCTCTCCAGCCCTTCTTCGTGTGGAGCAGACACCAGGTCACCAGTGGTTTTGTTGCTTGCTTGTTTGCACCCCGCTGTTACCATCCCTGGCTTTGTCTGCTGCCACCGCTTGCACGCCCACAGTCCCATGGTGTCCCCGGGGGCCTGAGGCTGCGGTTTAGGGACATCTCCCTGCTTGAGCCCTCCACTCCAAAAGCGGCAGTGCCGGTGCCACCCCCAGCGAGTCTTGCTGCAAGGTGAAGTTCCCTAGGTTTAGTGAGCAGGAGGCTGTTTGCCCCTGCTGCGTGCTGCGGGTTGGAAATTTCAGGCCTGCTGGAAGAGGTTAGCATAACAAAGCTGCAGGTGAAAGGGAGGCATTGAATTTCAATAAACCAGCAACTGGGGAATGAAATCTCCTCACTTATAATTCAAACTCCTGGCTCAGGCGTCCCTCTTTTTTTACCTTGAGCAAATCTCCTCTAACGCATAGGAAACAGCTCAGCAACTGCAGTCCTGGCTGCCATTGAGGTAGAGGCTAAGGTTTATTAAAGACCTGCAGAGCTCTATAAAAAATATTTATGATCTTCTTGGACTTAAGCATTACAAGTCAAATATTTGAATAGGTAGGGGCAAGCATTTTGGTGGAATTTGATGATCCTTTTCGTATTTATGCTTGGTTATGCTTGTTCCACTTGTATTTGGGTGGCTCGCCAGGGGCGAGAGAGAGGTGAGGGATGAAAGGGACTTAGTACAGGAGGGAAAAACAGGAGCAGCGAAAGATTAGAACAGAGAGAAAGCAAATGAAACTACTGAAGATTAAAAATAATAATAACGATTAGGCTAGGGGGCCAAGAAGAGACAGAAAATAAAGTAGGGCCTTTGAAGAAGAAGGAGAGAGACACTGAAGCCTCTTATTAAAAATTAAATGGTTGAGTCTGAAGATAAATGAGGAGCCTGCAAAGAATCAACAAAAAAAAATGTGGTAGATAGGAAGGAGGGAAATATTTAAAAGGGAAATGAGAGGTCTTCACAGGTGTATGCTGTTGAGCGTGTCAGCAGAGGAGCTTCCTAATCACCTCTAATATATGACAGGAACTGGGGGGCTTTGTTTAAAATATATATATATATATACACACACACACATATATATATATATATATATGTATATATTCTTGCCTGTAAAGTTGACAGTGGTCTCCTTTGGCTGGTGTGCCAGGCTGTGAGTTACAATCCAGCCTTTTCTTTCTAGTGTAGTATGTACTAAGAGCTGCTACTACTGAAAACAAGCATAGCCTCTGCAGGGACACTGGTGGGTTTTGCTGGAGATCTAGGGAGGAGAGAGAGGCTGAGGTTAGGTGACTCACCTGAGGCTACACAGCCAATGAATGGTAATCCCTGCTTGGGCTCCACCTTTCGCTTGCGGATGTGCTCTACCCTTAGCTGTCTGGTCCTGCTTGTGTTGGCATGCTGGTTGCAGYGTAGGGTATGTGGAGTGCAAAGGGTGAGGTAGGGCGTTCCTGCTCCACGCTGCATGCCAGGCACCAAAAAAGATGGACTTTGRTCTTTCATTGGGAAAATGCCACTGTTCTCCGCCTGGAAGTAAGTACTGGGCACTGGATGACTGTCTGTTGTGCTTTGGTCTGTTTTGCTGTCCCAGCTATCCCAGCAGGGGTGGTTGGGGGGTTCGGGGAAGATAGGAACTCCAATATAGCAGTCTTGTTTTTCTGAGGAGGTTAAAGCTGTTGGGAATCGTTTTCTCTCTGGCACTGTGGAGAACGTGCAGTTCCAGAAAGGGTGGTGGTGGGAAGTGTGTGCCAGTCCCTCTGTGGTGATAGCATTGAGGCTTTCAGGAGGGACCCAGTGCTGCATGGTTTATTGGAAATTCTTTTCTTAAAATCTGTATGAATAGTGCATTAGTCAAAGTCTAGGGTAAGAGAGCAGCAGGTGTCATGAATTCTGGAAGTGGAAAGCAGATCTACAGCACAAGGTCACAAAGACCTTATTGACTGTAGCTTAAAGGAAAAAAAGGAAGTAGAAGATTAATGGAGGTGAAAATCAGCCAGTCAGTCACTGCAGTTAGCCTTGTTGGGCTTTGGGTGCGCATACACTGTCCTGCAGCTTCACCGCTGCTGGAGGAATTGCAACCAGCGTGAAAATGGTACATTGGCAGGAGATGCCGCTGCCTCTTTCCTGCTCTCAGTCTGTGTTTCCAGGGTGCAAGTATTCCACAGACCTTGGGAAGAGACTTCTGAGCCTGATTTAACTGCAGCTGATGGAAGGCCTTCATCTGTTTTCTGATGTGCAATGTATTGCTTGTATGGACATGAACCAAGAGGAAGCTAAAAATGAGCGAATGCTTTTGTACCACATGGTTGTGAATGTATTTCTGGTCTTCAAGCCAGCTTTAAGAGCTTAGTTAATGAAAGAGACTGAGAGGATGGAGTTGTCCGCCCCCAACTCTATAGCTCCCAGCCTTCTCRCTGTGAAATAAGGGCTCTCGAGAAGCAGCATAGCAGTAATTCAGAAGGGAGAGAGGCTGGGAGCTTCCAGCCAAACTCACAGTAATTAGAGAGAAGGTAGCTGTGAGTGTGTCAGACAGATGGCCTCAGGGGATGAGCTCTCATGTTGTACCCTCAGACCAAATATATCACATAGCATGGGTGTAGGGCAGGCCTCCACTGCTGTGCTCCACAGGGTGCTTGTCCCAAAGGAAGCATCTCCAAGAAAACAGTGTCTTTCTGATCCCTTTTAACCTCACTRCTTTTATGGCTATGAAATATAGTGGTCTATGCCAGCTCCACTGAGGATGGCAAAACATCTTTGGAAGCTGCAGTGTCAAGTACTTCACTGCATTTACATGTGAAGGATGAGTGTTTCTCAGCCTCCTAGGAATTTCATTTTCAGTGTCTTTTCGTATTGTTGGGCACACTTAGGGGCTAAATTTGCACTGGTAGCATAAAATGAATTGGCTTTTCACTTGCTCCATACAAGGCAGTAAGTGAGTTGGGTCTGGCCTGTATGTCATTTACACCATCTTAACAACTCTCTGTGTAGATACCCTTAAATTCCTTAAATCATCAAAGTAAACTGCATGGATTAAAGTCTAGTGTAAAACTATTTAAAGGCACAAGCTTGAGAAGCTACGTTARGTTAACTGAAATCACTTTGCATGGATTTTTGTGGTATAACCTAGTTCTTAATAGATTGAGAATGTCTGGGGATGATAAAGTACTCAAATAAACTTGCAATGAATTTTAAGTGGAAATGGCTTTCTGTCTCTTACAGTTCCTTTTTTTCAATGATAGTTAGAAGAAGGAAAGTTTTACATGAACACAGATTTTTTTTTCCCCTTCCTCTCTCCCCTCCCCTTTTTTATTACTTCCCTACTTGTTTATCTGGGGGAGGTGGGGAAGTAAGGTGCAGTAGTRTATAATTCATTTTGCTGTAGAGTGATTGCGTTTGGAAGAACCTTACTGGAAGACTCGTTTAGAATCTCAGGTGTACAATGGGAGTCTTTTTGCATCTCTGCAAATGGGCCGCAGGTATGAGTCCTTTCCAAGGAAATTTTCTCCCAAATGTATCTGTTAAGATGTCTTGACAAAAACAAGCTAGGACTTACGAATTCTAAGAGGCTGACTAAAACTCCCTTCCCGTATTGATTTATCCACTCTTTCTTCTGTGCTGTCATGATTCTAGTTCTTCAGTCACCCTTGAGTCTGCCAGGGCAGAAGAGACCTGAATACTTAATGCGTTTAAACAAGGGTTTGGAGGGGGGGGGGGAACAGAATAATTAAAAAAATCTTTCTTGCCATTTTAATATAACAGAAAAAAAGAACAAGCAAAAGTTCTTTTCTTCCTTTTTTGAAGGTCATGTTTACAGAAATTTAGCTATGATCTGAAATATGATAGCCTTTAAAACTGCCCCATTTTTAAAGGTCTAGGTTACAGAGAACAAAACACTGATAGGCACAGCACGGGGAGATGTCCTAGCTGTAGTACAAGACACTGCTCCTGAGTCTAAAGAAATCTTGAGATTTCTTTATTTGGGTGGATGAATGGATTCCTTCATTCTACCCAGTCTTAGGGTAACATACTGATATCAGTGCTGAGTTTTGGTAAGAGTTCTTTTATAAAAGAAAGAGGAAAAAATGTGAGCAGATGAACTAGTGAAGCTTGATTGCCTGTGGTTTTTGCTTCATGGTTCAATTCCTAGGTATCTATTAAAGTACAAACATTGCTGTTCTGTGATTGGGATAGTCTCAGGTTCTCTCCCAAGTGACTTTGGTGTCTAATTAAGGACTGAGTGAACATTGTATTGTTACCCTCAGAAAATATTAATGTGTGGTGGGTATCTCTGCTACACCTCCAGCTACATCATGAAACCTGTGAAACTTAGCTATTCTGAGACAGCTATCCATCTCTCAAATTTTGTTTGAGATCTTTAGCCACTGTCAAAGTAATAGATACTTTCTAAAGTTAGATGGGAGACAGATGCACATACTCAAGTTGTAATCCCATAGTCTCATTTCACTGATGGAGGCAATATCCTGCTTTTCCTTCAGGTAAGGCAGAATGGTAAGGCTTTTGGAGAGCAAATATCCAGAACAGAGCCTAGTCTCTTAGATCTTGGGCTGTGCACAGAGGCTGTGTTACAGAAGACTCCCATTTCCCAAGGTGGTACTAGGAGCCGCCAGTGTGGGATCAGCCAAGGTCCCACTGTTTGGCGGGAGAGAAGCTATCGAAGGACTACAGGCTCCATGCACCTACCATGAATTAAAGAATTAGTCTCCACTGACTGTATGCCCTCGGTGTGCTCTGCTTTCTATAATGAGATGATCACTCACGTTGACTAATTGGTCATAATTCTGCAAATTGACTTGTTTAGACTTCCAGTTCTACTTGCTTAAAAAAGAAAAAAAAAGATGTTTAAATGAGATAGTTGTGAGAAGTTTTTTCCCCTGTAGACAGTGCAGAATGAGGGTGATGACTAAGTACTTTATCAGGATCCCAGTGTATACTGTATTTGCGTACCATAGCTCCTCTGCATGAGAGATCTTGGGCTTTCGAACTTTGTAAGTGCTGTGAGTCAAGTCATTATCTCTGTGTCAGAGATGGTGAAACTCAAGTGCTGAGCGTATTCAACTTGAGGCAGAGAGTCAGTGACATTTCTGGATATGAAACACAAGAGGCTGAAACATTGCAGGAACTTCTTTCATCTGCTTGTTGTTTTCTCTTGAAGCTTAAGTATCTGTAAGATCAYATTAGCCTGACAATGTCCAGCAGCCAGAGGTTGATGTGAACGGTAGAAATGAAGGAAGATACTGTCCAAAGATACAGCTCTAGTGAGAAGCCCTTCCTGCAGTCTCTCATCATGTCAGCAATCTAACTCCATTATCTTTGGTTTTTACTCCCGTATTTGCCTTTAATAGGAGTCTAGTACATTTGGAGGTCCCCTGTTACTGTAAATGCTGAGGAGAATTTCTCTCTCCCACCTTCCATTCAGGAGTCTTCAGGCTGATACAAGTTGGAGATACTTCGGTTACACACTGCTTTCCCCAGCCTGCTGAATGCATGGTAACAAACAGAGTATCTGCTGCTGTCTCGGGACATGTCTCTCTTGCTGTCATAGCCAGTTAAGCTCTAGAGCTTGCCTTCTCTGGGATCACGCTCAAGAAGCACTTGCAAGGCAAGTGAAATGCCCCATGCTGGCCATTTTGCTGTTTACCTACAGGGTAGTGAATAGCAGCTGGGAAGTGGGCAGCTCTCAGAGCCTTTTGCTCTCTGGTGCAATGGCAAAACAAGCACTGCCTAGAAAACTGAAGCTGTCTGGAGACCTGGGGACAGCAGTGTATCAGCTGTGCTTGGCTCTTGCTCAGAAGCTTTACAAGTAGAAAGCTGGAAGTGCTATAAATAAAATCCAGGATCCTGCAGGAGTCAGTGATATTGATCCTGGACTGGAGACATTGTAGAAACTTCCTCTTTCTTAGCTTATTCTTGATTTTTCTTTGTTGTTTTGAGCTTGTTTTAATGGATTACTTTTGATAGTTTGAACTTTTGGGTTTCTGGTATATGCACCAAAAGCATCTTTTTGTTGGTGTGTTTGAATGTGGGATTTATTTCCTGAATACTTAGTTTAAAATACCCACTGCTTCTGTACTGCAAAGCACAATTGAGGAAGTCATGGAAAACCTGGAACACTAGAAGGCCCATCTGTATTTTGCAAGCTGCAAAGCTTTTCTGTCCATCTGTAAGTGGCAGTGGTGCACGTCTCTCCWGAGGGCTCTGAGAGTCTTTCTGCAGATTCCTCTCCTCACTAGGACTGCTTGATGAGCGGGGTTCTGTGACTGGGAGGAGGCAGACAAGCATCTAGTGGCAACAAAGTTGGAGAAAGTGTYGCTCTCTTTCTGAAACTGATGCTGCGGTTCAGCATTTAACCGTGGTGAGTGCAAGTTTGTTGTAGTTATGTGAAGAAGTCGGTGCCAGGGAAGAGTGAAGAAGGCTGCTCCTCAATACTGTTGTTGCACCCCCTCATTCCTGCCTCCCTGTATCAAGGGTTCAAGGGCTACAGCAGGATGTAGCTACAAGGAGAGCTTTGCTGCTAGCCTGTGCCACGAGTCTGGAGGAAGTTCACAGAAGAGAGGGTTCAGGAGCTTTGATCTCTATGAAKTGAGTTACCACAAGCCACAAAAACATCAAGCATATAATTTCTAAGACAGGAATTAACTATTGAGTGAGTCCTTTCTGCCTCCATGTCTGGTTTAGGAGCTCTGCTTTAGAAGTGGTGAGCAAAAGGGTTTCTTCACCAGCCTTGCCAAAGCAGCCCAGAGCATTGTGGTGGAGARTCATCATCATTTCCTTTGACCGATCCTTGCTCATAGCTCTCTCTGCTGCCTGGAGAAGCCCTATTGTCTTCTTTGTCTCCTTCAAACAAAGCATGGTTTGTAGGGAAAAGTGATGCCCCCTTCTGTAGTTGCGTGGAGGAGTGCTGCTTGAATCTTGCAGACAGTGCCCCTTTGCAGAGGGAGAAACTTGATGGTGGCCATCTGTCCTTGGGATGATAACCAGAGAGGTTAATGAAGGTCTGAGAGAGGGMGGTTTGAGGGAAGGGGGAGAGTGGAGGGACATGGTGTGCTTTGAGGTGTCTAGATTGGTGAATACGAAGATAACTGCATATATAAAATCCTTCAACATAAAAGGTGCCAAGTATACTCATGGAGAAAAGGAACTGGTTGTGCATGCCATACTAGGTTTTCCAGACTAGCTGACTGTTACAGTGAAGCAAGACCAGACCACTCTACAGCCTCTGAAAAACACTTCTAAGCACAGCACTTTGTAGGTGAACTCCCCTCTTCCTTTTCTTACCTTCTGTCCTCCAAATCATCACCATCCAAACTGTAAGAAGCTTTAAGAAGAGARGTTGTCATAGTCAGATGCATAAGAAGAACTACAATAGAAAGAAATTCATTATGAAAATGGATTTGCAAAACTGGATGTTACCTTCATTTATCCATGCTACGTTGATCTGGCAGAATTTAGTCAACTATTTGCCTGAATTTGCATTGCTTGTCACAATTCTGCTTTCCACTGTGTCTAACACAGGAGGAGAGCAGGTGTTCCTCATGGTTGGGAGAACTCAAATTCTGTCCTTCAGGAGCAGGGAGTTGCCAAATCCTGCCTTTCAGTCATCACAGGGATGCCAGCTTCAAAACAGCAGCTTTGAGCTGCCAAAACTTTGCTGGAAGAAGGTAACTTGTAAGTCTCAAGAAGCAATATCCTTCATTCCAGCTTCCTTCATTCCAGCTCCCTTCGGCTCACACTGACTATGACTCAGAAGACAGTTTTCTGTCTGGTGAAGAGGTATATGTTATAAACAGTTTCTATACTTTAAACACAACTGTTAGAGGAAGAGCAGATTTCCACTTTCTTAGATTGTATGGGGGATTTTTTTGTTCTTAGATTTCAAAACTTTGTTAACTACCTATTTATCACCATCTGTTTCTCAGTAATCTTCTCAGATAAACAYGTGAAGATTTGGTTCTGGTCTCTTCCCTGTTGATGCAACAATTTAACTTTGTCTTCCCATGGAAACTTAAGATCCAGACCTCAATTGAATGGGAATTAAGGGCTAAAGTATAAAATAGAGCCTAATTCTGAGTTTCCTTGGGTGCTTTGCTTCTGAAGAGATGGTCTCAATCTTGTGAGGGCTGAACTACTCTGTTCTTGTGTGTTCAGTTTTTGGAGGGGATGGATGCATCAGGGTATGCTGGCTCTGGAGCCATGCACCTGCAAAATGCTGGCTCTGGAGCCATGCACTGGTTCCCAGCTCAGCCACTGACTTGTGTATGATACAAGGTGCACTCGAGCTGCTGTCAGTGCCTCCTCTCTAGTTACTCTATGTTGGACTGTGTCGCAGTAGCTGCGTTTAGCACAAGGACCCTGATGACAATTGGGAAGCCGCAAGTTTCCTTAGTTTAAAAAATGCCACTCACAGGAATCCTCTACTGAGTATGTCTTAAGCCTGTGTTATCTTCCACCAGAGGCAAAAAGAAATCACTGCTGCTGACCGTAAAGATTTACTGGCCAGAAGGGATCATTTGGAAATTCTAGCTTTGTGCTTTGCAATACTTGGGGCAGGAGAGATCCCAGAAAGCACTTGGCAGATGGGAGGAAGGAACTTAAAAGGTCTCAGAACATTCATTATTATATAAATGAGGGAAACTTATCTTTCACAGGCTCATCTTGACCTTCTGTGTTCTCTGCTGGCCTCTTGAAACACAAATGTTAATCTCTGAAAACAGCTCTGCTGTTTTCTGCAGCGTTGATACTACTCTTAGTTTTATAACTGAAGTAGAAGAGAATCCTCCTCTAAAAAATGATTTTTGAGAAGGGTGACCCACCTGAAAACACTAAAAAACCCCACAAACAATATTATAGCCTACTGGGAATGTGGTCTGAGCTGCATTTTTATTGTTTTGAAATGATACTGTATGATGCTCTCCCTATTCAGTTGTTTGTATTGCCTGCCTGAGTATGCAAGGTTACATGAAATAAGGCTTTTTAAAAATTGCAGAAAAGAGGATTTGTAAGCTTCCCATGTCTATAATTTCTTAATTTCAGCTTCAGAGATATAAAACATTAAGACAGTATTGTGTACGCAGCTTCAGAGAAGTTAGCAAAAGTCATGTCAGCTACCTGGCTCTGCGTTGGCTGGGTATTTCTTACTTTCCCTGGCTGATGCTTGAGGGCTCGGGAAGATGGTGGCTTAACAGGTTGCCCTGTGCCTGCTGAGCCATTGTAGATTCCCATATTCATGCTCTTAACAACACTTGTGAGCTAAGTAAAACACATCAGCTTAACCCTTGGTGAAAAAGGTGCGTGCTAATGTGTTCTACCCATGTAGAGGGTACAGGCTCCCTCAGGAGCTTGTATTAAGTTATGGGAGCCRGCTCGGAGCTCTCTGGCTTGGCATTGGGGGAGCGCTAAACCCTTACAGAGGTCAGCGTGCAAAAGAGGGAGGGAGAGCCAGCAAGAGCTGCTGGGGAGAGAGAGAGGATTGTGGGCTGACTCACCTGGGCTCATTGCTGGAGGTTACCACCTCCACAGGTGGGCAGCCAAATGCACARTGTTGTCCAGGGCAGTTTGCAGCCTGGTGCTGCCTTTCCCAAACACCTTCTCCTGGACCACATCTTGGGGAGAGCTCGTCTGCATGGGCTGGAGCCGTGCCAGGGAGTGGGCGGATGGCTGGGGCCAGTGGTCTGTGATGCGGTGCTGGAGCTGCATTTCGTTCAACAACTGAGGTGGAGGCAGAGACCCCACRGCCGGGGACAGCCCAGGCGGAGGGTGATGTGCAAGCCTTCCCGTTGGCAAAGTGGTGGGAGTAGGCTGCTACCGCAGCGTGCCTGAATTCCCTCTGGTTCTGRTTTGGGTCCTGGCCTGTAAGAGAGCCGAGTGTTTCATACCATCTGTTGTAACCATAGAGCACACATACCAAATATAAAGAGAAATTGCATCTTTTAAGGTGTTGGGGAACAGAGCAGGGAAATCCAAGCTGTCATAAATCACAAGCTTCCCTGTTGCAGAGAGGGGTATCATCATTCAACAGAAGAGACCATCTGCCAGGAGACTTCTTACGTGGACAGCCTGTAAGACTCTTCATTTGGCTGTGCCACCCCTAACCCTGTCATTTTCCTTTGGGTGGCATCGCTGCCATCACAGGGCACCTTTTTACCACTCTGCGTGTTGAAGGCCTGCAGGCTGGCTTGTCTGTCTGTCCTTCTGGAGAGCACCTGACTCAGAGCAGGGTTGCAAAAGAGTGTGTGTGTGTGGCGGGGGTAGATGGTAAGGGGTTTTGTCCCTCCTGCTGCTGGGAGATGGAGAGCCTGTTCTCTCTGCCCACACCACGCACCTGGGTCTCTGTGCTCTGGGGGCACCTCTGTTTCCTGAGCATCCCTGCCCTTCGGGCAGCCTGTAAGTCAGTGGACACTTTCAGTGCTATTCACTTCACCCATGCTCCGGCTAATTTTTGCTTAACGAACAAATGATGACTCTCTCTGCTGGGTGCTTCCTTCTCCTTTCACATACCGCCCCTTTCTGGTTTCTCTTTTCTAATGAGGTCATTTCAACTTCTCTACCTAAATTAGCTGTCCTAATAACCAGATGCTCCTTGGGGTACATTGGGACTGGGTGGGTGGAGAAAAAAAAAAGGGAGCTTGTTAGAAAGGGAGCTTGCCTCTCAGCTGAGAGCAGAGGGGCACGAGAGAGATGGTAGGGTGTAGCGAAACTGAGGAGGGAGGCATAAACGCTACTTCTCCCAGGCGCCCGCCATGTTACGTTAGAAATAGTGGAGAAAAGAGGTGCAGAAAAACAAAGGAGCAGCTGCTGCTCATCAGTGAGAGGAGGCTCAGGGGAGCGCCCTGAAGTGTGCTGCGCTCAAGGGGCAGRCAGGAGCCCCCAAGTCCCCTGGTGCAAAAGGGAGAGCAGATACCGTTTCTCATGAAACTGAAGCCCTTGGTCATCTGCAAGCCCCTGGGAAAGCTGTAGCTCCTCTGGGTCTRTCGAGGACAGCGGGAGCTGGAGGCAGCGTCAGGGCTGCATGAGTCCGTTCTCGTTGCCTGTGAGCCCCGGGCTCCTGGCTGGTTTCTCGGTCGAGCCTTGCTGGCTGCGTAGCCCTGGGGGTGCTGCGAGTGCCCCAACCCCGCAGCGGGGCAGGCGGGTGCCTCCCGAAAGCAGGCAGCCGGGGCAGGACGCGGGGGCGCCTTCGGCAGGGAGCCTCCCCTCCTCGCCAGGCACCGCTGGAGCCGGAGCAGGCTGCGCCGCCACGGGATCCTCTCGTGTTGCACACCAGGGAGCGTAAGTAATCATCCCTAACGAGCGTGCGGAGCGGGTCGGATGTGTGACTAACGGATTCTGCAGCGTGCAAGGACTTCAGGCCCCGAGTCGGAAAGCTGACCTAATTTCCAATTTACATATCTTTTATCCAATTCTCTCTTTTTTTTTTCTCCCTTTCTTTTACATTATTTATATATATATATGTTTTTTTTTTCCTGTGCCCTTTCTTACTGGCTGTTTGAACTCATCCGGTTACTTTGAGAGATGCATTTCTATCGACATAATCATTCCAACCAGTCGTTAATGTACAAACAAGGATGCTATTGTAATCTGAGGATTTATTGCTACTGCTGTGAAACAACTGCTATGCCATCTTATTTAACTCTTCGGTTCCCCTGTTGCCTTTTACTGGCARCTGAATTAGTAATAAGCTACCCTTTTAAAAAGCTGCATTTTTTTTACCTTTTTATTTTATRTTATTTTATTCCTCTCTTTCAGCTACCTTTCATCTGAAAATATCTTAACCTCCTTATTTCCCAGGTGGAACAGTGTGGATTGGGCTTTACTGAAGCAAAGTAATTCTCAAACTAAMCAGATTATTTACACTTGTTTTAAATTTTCCTTGCAGTATCAGAAGCCACTTACATGTTGATAGGTGGTGAAAAGAAGAGAGAAAGTTCACAGAGACCATTTTTTAGGCGCTCCGTGCACTTTCCAGAGGGGAAGACACCCCACACGGCCCCCAGTAGCAAGTATATCTCTGGGGCTGGTAGATATTCCTCTTTAACCCTCCTGCTGTGGCCTGCTGGAAGTTAGGTCAGGGACCCCACCGCTCTCCAGACCAGCACTAATCTGGGAGAATCCGTGTGCTARGTACATGCATTTCCCTTTGCCAACCAGGCTTCAGCTCTCTGGGCTCTGTACTACTTGGAAAAAGGAGATGCTGAGACAAAAAGCATATTCATAGTTAGCCTTGCCAAAGATGCATCATGTCTCCAAACTGCACAGCACAGAGCTGCCACTCAGAAGAACTGTTACAACTGTGGCCTATTAACTCACGTAAAAATACTGTTCTCTCGGCATCCTGTTAATACCGGTACGGATCTGGGGAGCATTTTCCTCCTCCCTGCTGCAGTGACTGGAATCCTTACTGCAAAGTCATGCTGCTTTTTCACCATGACTTTTGTCTAATTCTCCACTTTAAGAGTCTAGCATGCATGTTTGCAAGTTGTGTGTCTTGCAGTTTGTTCAAAAACATTTCTGTGGGTCTGAGCAAAGGCTCCTGGAACAACATGTAAGGTGAATACTTTCCGCTTCCCAGTAAAAGCTCGTAAAGCACTTTGCAAGGACTGTAACAGGCAAGTCTTGCTGGCTCCTGGAGGTGGGTCTTTTTGCAATGRTTCAGCTTCAGTGAGGGCTGGCTGCTTCAGCAAGCATCCCTGTCCAGCTACACTGCTTCTCTGAGCACACCTGCGCAGTAAAGGTAACTAGCACTGGTTGAGGCAGAGCAGGCATCTTCTCTGTCCTCCAGCATCTGYCAGCCGCTGGATGTTCGATGGGCTTGGTGTACTCTAGAGCAGTCAGGAGTCAAGGTGGTCAACTCCGCATCTATAACAGAGTTTGCATGTGAAACCTGATCCTCATAATTCTCTCTCCGCTTCTTCAGTTAACCTTTCATTTTACAATTTTAGGATAGCTCAGTAATCTCCCTCTCCCCTGCTCCCCCACAAATTCTGGTCACAGATAGGACTTTGGGCGGTGCATGAAACTTTTAAGTAGCAGCAGGAACAAAACTTTTTGTTTATTCCTGTTCTTTTTTACCCATGTGACCTGTGAGTTTTTAGCTGAGATTTGAAATTAAGGCAAGGGAGGGGCGTTACCAGCATCATCATCTCAGTGTTGTCTGCTTGCAGAGGTGACATTTGGGGGTCTTTGTCACTTACACAGCAAGYGTTTTTCTCTGTGCTGGAGACATTAGGCCATCTTCTGATTGACTAGGTAGGAGGAGTGGTGTCCAGTGTGCTGCAGCAGGTATGGATCGGTGTGTACAGCTAATTGCTAGGCATGCAGTCTGAGAGGATTACGTTGCTAATCTGGATATCTTTCCTTCCTTAACACCACCTTTTCCTCTTGCGACATGCATGCACATGTCTTTGGATCCTGTCAGGAATGGAAATAGGTAGCGGCATCGAGGAGGGACAGGAATGTGGCTTCCTGAAAGCTTGCTGTGGCTGGGAGGCGGCAGGTCCTTTCCAGTTGTTCCTGTTGCATCAGGGAAGACTGATGACAGATTCYCCTTCTTTCCTCTCACAGTACTTCTGGCTGTTGCAAGGCAATGACAGTGTCTTGCCTGGCTCCAGTAAAACTGGGTGCTTGATTTTCTGCACTAGAGACAAATGAAACCTCTTTTGCTTTGATGGCAAAGGGGATTGCTAGTATTAAGGAGATATGGGTGCAGATGCCATGACTCTGGTAAGGGGTAATGTGGTGTAGCGAGGCTCCCACGGTGGTGCCCTCTGGGACAGTGCTGGTGATCACAGAAGGGATAGCAGATTGCAGAGGATAATAATGAAATGTTAAATCCCTGTGCCTGGCACTCCTGCCTGCATTCCTGTTAGTGGTGTCATTCAGTGTCTGCCAGTGCTTTCTCTGAACTGGCGGTCTTGAGCAGCTTGTTCTTGTCTTGCAAGAACAACCAGAGGGATCAGGGAAGGAGGTTGGTGGCACTGTGCTGGGATCCCTGCGGGGCAACAAGATGTCATGGGGCAGATGGAAACATAACTCTCACATTAATTCCCTTTAAAATCTGAGCAGTGTTTCTCAGCAGAAAGCAACTCCCTGGGTACAGGGAGTGCGTGTATTTGTTCTTCCTAAATAGTTCACACTTGATGCCTGGCAAACTTAGCTCTATCCAGACCGTATGAGGTATGTAGCTGGGGACATAGGATAACACTGTACAGTTTCTCTGAAGTGTGTTGGAGGATAAAGGGAATAAGGAATCACAAGAGAAGTAGAGACTGGTGGGTTTTCTTGTTGCAGAGTGGCCCTGAGATGGCCCTGCTGTGCTGGGTAGTCTATATAATTTGGCTTGCCTACAGAGTAAGGCTACAGTCGCAATAAGTGATTTTTACAGCACTATTTTACAGACTTTAGCTAGAGAGCCTTCCTGCCTTTGGCTCCCAGCTCTGTCACCACACATGCATCATTAAATGGGGCAAACAGTGTCCCAGACTTGGAAGCAGATGAAAATGTTGGTAGCTCTCTCATTTATGTCCATCATATGAGACTTTTGATTACCTGTTGCTGAGGTGTCATAGGGATTTTGGATACCCAGGAACAAATCAGAGACAGCATGTGCAAAGTGAGGGGCACCCTTGGTCTGGCATTTGTCTGCGTGAGGCAGCTTGCAGCCAGGCCCTCTGGATACAGGCAGCTCAGTGGAGAGCCTTRATGCACACCAAGTCCAGAGCTGGCAACTCCAGGTTTCATTCCCCACTTTTTCCTGGGAGACCTTCAGCCAATTCCTTACCTGAAAGCAAATACCTGATTTCCCCATCTGTTGGTACTCAATGTTGCTCACAACATGCTCATCACTTGTGCTTTACTGAGGTGTGTTTTTGAAGCAGATGTGACTGGAGCTGTGTGCATAGGCTTCCTTAGGACGGTGTGCACCTTGGGACCAGTCTCTTGGGAGAGACCTCTTCCTTCTCTTCCTCCTCCTCCTCCTCCTCCTCCTTGCAGGAGGGCACTGGGTGCCTCCCTAGCTAGATCCCTGACACCCTCTAGTGGCAACAATTCTTACATTTATTATTTCAAGAGCTCTCACAACTTGGGTAGTTTGTGCGCTGCAGCCCACCCACCTCTGAGTTCCTATCCTCGTGGCCTCTGCAGCAGCTCATGGCTGAGGACTAGTAGGAAGTGCCATATTTCTTGCTGCTTTTAAAGTGATGTAAGTAAAGGCTTGATGCTGTCCGTTCTGGCCAGTATCGGGAAACGGGCTCAAGAATGGCAGTAGTGAGTAGGTTTGCTCCAGGTGAGCGCTTTCCCACTGCTTGGCTAACCACCACCAAACTAGTGGCAACGGCGAGCTGTGCAGACACAGCTGGGTGGCCCAAGAGCTGCAGGGCTGGGCAAGGTGGCCGCAGGGATGGACTTGGGTTGGGAGGAGGAGGAGGCAAGGCTGGATATTGGAGATCACACAAGATGGGCTGCCTAAACTGCACGTTCAAATGGGAGGAGAAGCAAGCAGTAGCTGGGAGAGAAAAAAAACAAGCCAAAGGATGTGTCTTGCAGCATCTGTCTAAGTTCTTATTCAAGTGTTGCCAAGCTCCAGTTCATACAATAACAACTCTCTTCTATATTTACCATTGCTTTCAATTTGAGCTCAGTTTATGTGAGCTGGAAGCTGAGGTTCCAGTGAGTTTTTCTCGCAGACTGATGTCCTCACATCAGAGATGCAGGATTTCTGAGCTGAAAAGGCACCRGGGCCTCCCCTGCTTCCATGAATAAGCACGCACACTTTCTGCTGCAACGCTTAGCTTGCAGCAGCGTGGGCCTTATGGCGAGGCCCCCTGAAGCCCTAGCAAGTCTGGAGAGTGCACAGCTGTCAGACAAGTGCTGTCATTGGGATATGGCTTTGCAGCATACTGGTGGGCAGTGGAGCTGGGGTACCCAGGTAAACTCTGCGGGGAAGTTACTCAGGTCTACGAGGCTGGATATGTGAACTGACATCCTTGAAACCTGAGCTTGACAGCTGRCTTGAGAGAAGTTTCTCTTTGGACGTGTGATGTCATGCTCTGTAAAGTACCTTTGCAGAGTTCCCTGCTTATTTTTCTTTCTGTGACCTACGGGCCTAACCTGTTCCAGCTTTCTGTGCTCATMCCTATAGCCTTCTTGTTGGTAAAGGCGCTACACTGCAAAGCAGTCAGGGAGCTCAGCTGATGCGTGAGACCAGACTGACTTCAGATGGCTCTGTAAGAGCCCCAGATATTCCAGAGCATTCAAAATGAAATGGTCCTCAGGTTCCTGAAATGAGGTGTGATGTGGTTCCACATGTACTTTCAGAGCAGCGTTTTCCCCTTTCTCCTTTCCCCCTTCCCCCAACCTGATAYGCCAGACACATCTTGCAGTATAACTAAAAAAGTTGCTTGTGCATCGCTGGCCAAGCGTGAGAGCAATGGTGTTGAACACAGAGCCTTCCCCCTGGTCCAGCCAACTCAAAGCACTTATCTGTCCCTCGTGACATCTCATCCTACAGAAAGTGGACTTTCACAAATTGGGCTTTCATTTAGAGAGTGGGTCTCTAGTCCTTCTTGTTATGACAGTGACCTGCTAAATGTAATCCCACACCAAACCAATTCAAAACCACTGCCTCAAGCCTGCATATAACCTGAAAAAAGTCTTACTGATTCATCTGCTTGGGAGGATATGGTTCAATTTTTTTACCCAAAAAACAAAGACTGCAAGATAGGGTGTTGRGGGTTATGCAGAGCTCCCAGACTGGGGAAGGAGGATGGGCACATCTCTGTAGAGCATGGAACTGAGGGAGGGAGAGGTGTTGAGGTACTGGGGACTGGGACTGCATCTCTGACTGGCAGAAGGGAATCATCCTTGTACTTTTTCTTATAGCTGTTTTCACCCCGTAAGTTGTACGGACATTGGTATAGGGAGCTCTGCCTTTGAAGCAGCTCGTCAGKAAAGTAACTCGAGCAAGATGGAGATCAGATTTAATTCATTTAAATAATATGAGAAAAAGGTTTAAGAGACCGTGGCTGGAGGGCAGAGAGAGTGGAGCTGCACTGCTCTGGAAATTATGCAGAGAGGTTTTAAATGAGAAATTTAAATCTCATCATGCAGGAGTTGTGAGGCAGGAGGTTTAGTTGCTGGCTGTTGCCACCGCTTTCGAGCCAGAGGGAAGGAAGAAATGCAAAGCGGGACGGGCTCCCGATGGGCACAATGAGGTCTGGAAGATCGACCCAAGGTTGTTAGCTGGTGGGCAGCGAGCAAGGCGGCAGGGCGAGGAGGATGAGGGGAAGGGAGCAAAGAGGGAGAGATGGCTGCCCAGACCAGGGGCGATGACTGCTATGTAAATGGTTCTTACCACGTACTTTCCCTGCTTGTGGCAGTAAATTCCCTGGGTAGTGAACTCTTGGTAAAAGCGAACGTCCCCATCTAGGCTGGATGAGGGAAGATTTCCCTCTCATTTCCTTCATCGCATGGTGTTTTTCTTTCCCCTCTTCTGTTTTAACTTTTCTGCTGTAAATAATTCCAGTGTTGCCTTTACTGCAACTCATCATTTTTTGTTACAGTGCCTGAATGAAACAGATGAAACTTCTGGCAACTTAACTAATTTTGTCAAGTCTTTCAGTGTTGTCAATGCAGAGATATGTTAATTATATTCTGTCAGTACATGGTGGCACTATGGGCATTAACAAATTCAGTGATGCCGCCTTGTCTGCCTTGTGTACGGACATGGGGAGGAGTTTTACGTTATTCTTTTCAGTGTGATATTGTTGAGACAACAAAGTTTAGAAACATTTTTTTTCTTTTTAAGAAAGTCTGTCAAATTGTGATAGAACCTCTTGCTAAAATTAAGGTACTGTACTTGCAAACACATGCTGCTGCAATTTTGGTTTTTTTTTTTCCCCTCCTGATTTTAGTAGCTGTTTGCTCTTTGGAAATCTTTGTAAATTTGTAAAAACGTAGAGGAGGCAGGGAGAAAGCTCTGACTTTCCAGAAAATACCTGTTGGGATTTTGAGAGCTCTGRCTCTTGGTCCCATCTGGTTGAGCTGCAGGGGTGGAGGATTGCTTGCAGCCAGTCATCTGTCCCCTTCTCTTCTGGATGTTACTGCCCACAAATCTGGACAGACAGGACCTCAACCGTGCCAGCACCAGTGTGGCATGCTGGTGGAGGAGGATTCATTAATCCCAGCGCGTTTCAGCTCATACTGATGTGCCCAACTCTGAAACTGCCCTGGGTGCAACGTGGCAGAGGGGAGGGTGAGCCTCCGGAGGCATCCGTCCAAGGGAGCGAGAGGGCTTTCTGGCTGACGTGGTGCTCCGAYGCCTGTGCTGTGTCCTGCCTTCTGCCCTCCTCAGAAAATCGGTTGTTTGCCCCTGTGACTTCACTGCAAGAGTTTTTCCCCCAGTGTGCCCTGTGCTCATACTGGGTTCGTGGCATTTACTTCCTTTCCACTGGTTAATCAACTTGAAATGTAGCCAGCAGTTTTATTACCAAATGTCTTGATGTGTCTGCATCCCAGGAACAAGCACTGGACATTTTGCAATTGCATTGCTTCCCTCAAGGAGCCAGTTCCCCCTGAATGCAGAAACCCCATAGTTTTGCCCAAGGGGGTCATTAAATTGTGAAAAGAAATAAATAAGGAAAGAGGAATTGGATTTCATGACTTCTTTATGAGGGCAGATTAAAGGAACTAAGTATGTTTAGCTTGGCCAAACAGTAACTAAGGGGCTGAAGACCCAAGTCAGGGCTAGCAGAGCTAGCAAGACATGAGGARGAAGGAGGGGAGGTTATTAAGCGTAGTCTAGGGGCATATGACAGAGCAATGGCACAGAAAGAAGGGGAGGCAAACCTGAAGGTGAGCCCACGCATCATCTTCCCCAAACTTAGTAGGAAGTGAATGCATTAAGCTGTGCAGTAGTAACCTTTGCAGAGTGATGAAAAACTGTGCGGTAGCTGGGACTACTGAGCAGAAATATAAGCTAAGCACTGGAACATATACTGTTAGTAACAGTCTTTCTCTCCCAAGATTTTGGGGATGATTCTCTTTTTATTTGGGGCTAGATGTGACCTAACAGGGCTTTGCAGTTCTTTGACTTATTGATTGCAATAGTTAAGAGAAACCTCTCCCCCGCCTTGCTTTCTACATATCTAGGCTTTAGTCACTCCCTGGGCTCAGCATTTTGAAGTTACTAACTCAAAACCGGTGTTTCTGCCCCCCCCCCCCCCCCCCCGGCCCCTTTTGCTGCAGTCATCCCCGACTCGCTGCGTGTGACTGCCATACCACAGACGCTGAACAAGGTGGAGCGCGACTCCCTGGAGCTCAAGTGTGAAGTGTCCAAGAGCACAGCCCAGCACAGCCATGTCTCCATCGCCTGGTATCGGCAGCGAGGCAGTGAGCCACCCGTGGAAGTGATCTCCCTCAGCCGTGATTTTGTCCTGCGGGCCGGGAGCACCTATGCCCAGCGGCAGGCCACAGGAGATGTTCGCTTGGACAAAGTGGGAGAGACCACCTCTAAGCTCACGATCTACAACCTCCACCCATCAGATCAAGGTGAATTTTACTGCGAGGCGGCTGAGTGGATCCAGGACCCGGACAAGTCTTGGTACGCCATGACCCGCAAGCGCTCTCAGGGCACCATCGTCAACATCCAAGCCACTGGTTAGTGCCTTCTCTGTTCTTTCTTGCTCATCTGGGTGGTGGGAGAAGCCAAACAATGCTGTTGTGAGAAAGTGGAGAAGGGGACTGTGTGCAATACCTTTTATTGGGAGGCTTGGGTGCTGACCGGAGCGGTAAGTGATGCATATCACATTACCTTGCTGCTAGTCTGTGCGCTGATATTCAGCAAAGTAAATAAGACTGCAAGACCAGGTACAGAAATCCCGTGGGTCAGATTATGTTCCTGTTACGTAGTCCTGCATGCTTAATGCAACACTGGGGGAAGCTGGGTCTGGTCTGGGACTGGGCAGCTTCAGACTATGGTTCGCTGTAGACTCTGGGTGTTTGTGGTCTGCTGACCTTGGGTACACCCTGGAAGGCAACCGCTCCTAGGAGGGTTTCTGAGGTCCCTCACTGCCAGTTACCTGGAAGGGCACGGGCTAGGCTCCCTTCACTCTATATGGCTTATTAAAATGTCTCACTTCCCTGGCCCACAGCTGTGTGCCTCTCACTGATGAGATGAGGATCTGCACTAGCAATGTCCCCCTTCACCCTGGTTCTGTCCCTTCTGGAGTCAGGGCAGGACAAAGCCACATTTTGCAGAGGTGAAGGGCCCCCCATAAAGATGCCTGGCCATACTGATAGGTGCTCTGCATGTTCCTAGGAAGTGCCTGCAGCTGCCCCGTGCCAGGCTCCGTTGTCTGCCTTGTACCCTGCCAGGGAGGCTGCTAGCCAAGGCCGGGGTGGAAGGCGCTCTGCACGAAGCCATCCTTTGTTGGCCTGTGGGCTACCTGAGAACAGGGAAGCTGCAGATGAAGAGCAACCAGCAGCAGCTGGGGCCAGCAAGGCAATTTGGGTGGCAGCAAGTGGCTCTGCCCTTTCTCCTGACACGACCAAAGATCAGAAGCTGAAACAGGAGACAAAACTTGCATCTTAAGTGCTTGGTCCTGGCACAGGCAACGAGAGTTTTGAAAAGTGAGGAGACTCAGTGACACAGGCAGAAAATAAAACTAAAAAATTCAGCAAACACTTACTCATTGTGTGAGACCCTTTTGCAAGTCAAAATCCTCCTCCCAGCCGACACTGCAGGTTTCTGCTAAAA
The DNA here is from genome assembly GCF_003343005.1 of Rhea americana. Lineage (NCBI taxonomy): Eukaryota > Metazoa > Chordata > Aves > Rheiformes > Rheidae > Rhea > Rhea americana. The sequence goes on along the minus strand of NW_028186990.1, from coordinate 1,936,541 downwards.
GATCCAGCTGATCTTTTTCTTCCTCTCTAATATCCCCGAAGTCCCAGCCTCTCCTGGCTAGTCAGGTGGTCAGAGTATGAGTAAGACAAGGCTCCTGGTCACCATCCTGCAATGCCACTGGATCCTCAGCTAAAAGCAGTTAGAAAAGGGGTAGCCACTCTGCTGGTGAGTGGTTGGTGACTTGACCCTTGTGGGAAGCATGGCAGAATAAGCACCAGTGTTTTCTGTGGGGCCAGGAGCCAGGGCTGCCAAGCTCTGTCACCTGCACTGTGCTGAGCCCGTTGGTGCCCAGTGCCTTGTCTCAGTGGGCTGGCAGCTGCTTCAGAGGACTGCATTAGTCAGAGCCCTCATTAGAGTGCTCTTCTGCTGTGGTCACAGCAGAGCTGCTCCTTACTAGTATAGGCTGGGGGAAAATGAGCAGTTCTTCCCTTCCCCTTTGGGTGGGGAGGCATTGCAGCTTTTCCACACTGAGCAGCAAGCTGCCTCTCCTGTGCCACAGGTGGACTCAGCTCTCACAGCAAAAGTAAGCCCCTGACCCCTCCACCTGCATATTCATGTGTTCAAGGGATGTTGATCGCACAGGGAGAGGGGAGAAACACAAYGGCAAGCTGTAAATATAGCAGAGTTGTGGAAAGTGTGGTGTTAGTTGCTGGCCCTCACATGAGATGTGCTGGCCCTCCAGGTATGCTTTGGCTGTGCTGATATGCACTGGTTTGTCTCTCCCTAGACAAGGAGTTCAGTGTTCGTCTGGAGACGGAGAAGCGGATGTACACCGTGGGTGAGCCAGTGGAGTTCCGGTGTATCCTGGAGGCACAGAACGTCCCTGACCGCTACTTCTCCATCTCGTGGGCCTTCAACAGTTCCCTCATTGCCAGCCTGGGCCCCAACGCTGTGCCAGTGCTCAACAATGAGTTTGCCCAGCGTGAAGCCCTGGGCCAGCTCAAGGTAGCCAAAGAAAGTGACAATGTTTTTGTGCTGAAGATCTACCGCCTCCGCCTTGAGGACAGCGGCAAGTACAACTGCCGGGTGACTGAGCGGGAGAAGACTGTGACAGGGGACTTCATTGACAAGGAGAGCAAGCGGCCGAAGAACATACCCATCACTGTCCTGCCGCTCAGTAAGTAGAGATATGCCCACGCYGCCAAGGGGCCATTGCCAAGGGCCCTTTCTGTGCGTGGCGGCTGGCTTGTGAGACCTTGATGTACCTGGCCCAGACTTTAGCAGGGGGAGAAGGGAGGATAAGATTTATATGCTGTGGAGGCTTAAAATCCCAACTAACAAGATTTTTTTTTTGAGGGGAAGAAGACAGTGGATAAAGAGGGATATGTGCTGTTTAGGTTCATAAATGGGAAACATGCCCACACCTTGATAGTTGCCCCAAGCTGGCAGTTTTGCTTTGAGTGGAAAGTGCATGTGACAGCCTCTGGTTGTTTTATCACACTCTCTCCTCAGCTTGCTCTGCAGGGAGCTGGGAACTCCGAAGTATTCTGCAGTCTTAATGGGAAATCCTGCTTGTCTGTGGCTTGAGAGTTGCCAGGTTCCTGGAGAGGTCTTGGTGGCTGTCGTTCAGGCGTCTTGCAAGACTGTTCTTCTGCAATTGCTGGGTTGTGCCCTATGCTAGGAGAAACCATGGGTCACATGCTCCTCAAGCCCAGGTTTGCTCTTCAGCATAGATGTCTCTTTTGGTTACTGTTTGTCTGCCAGATCTGGTGAAAACAACCCCATTAGTGTCTCATCTGAATGCCTTTTATGTTTGTCAGACAAACACTGTAAATACAGAAATAAGAGCGTGGGAGGAAAGGGTCCGCTGACTCATTCCTCCTTTGTCTCACTCTCAAACTCAAGTAGACATGACATGGCAAACCGTGGAAGTGTTGTCCAACTTACCCTAGCAGTGGGTTTTGACTGAACAAAGGAGTAGCTGAGAGAGGGTTTTGTGTAGTGTTTGCATCCTATTTTTTTATTTTATAGGGAAATGCAGCCCTCTTCTCAAACTCTTTTTTCCTTCTAATTTTTCCAAAAGAAATTCTAATTCTTTTCTTTTACCAATGTTGGGTCTTGTTTGTTTGGCATTGAAAATTATTCCAGTTAGAAATCTTTTCACAGGACAATTGTCTGAAATGCAGTACTTCTAGGCAAAGCCACTATGACAGATTTCATTCCTGAAATTTCATAAGTCACCAGCTCTAGCAACAAATGTGATGATTTTTCAAGGGTGCTAAGTGTCCAAAACTCCGATGGAAGACAACAGGAGTAACCAGCACTCAGTATCTCTGAAAAAACGGCTGTAAAGTTCAACATCTCTGGGAAGCTCAAGCTACCTTTTTTTTTTTTGATGATGCCAAACATTTATAGCTAACTCTTAGTGTTAATAGTGATGGGAGTTTGTGAGAGCTTCTCCTAAAAGGTGTTGCAGGAAGTGGAAGTGGCAAGATGGTAATCAGAATGACATGAACCGGAAAGCCCGGGGAGTTGGAAGGCTTTTTGGCAGAGCCACTTGCATGTGGTGCATGTAGCAACACAAATCCCCTGAAGTGTTTTGAGATGCCGTCCCGGACCTGCAACCAGAAGATGCGTCCGTGTCTCATGAGCCATAGGGAGAGCGAGCAAGCTTTGGCCTGCACCTGATTTAAGTGTGCAAGTCACCAGGAGCATCTCGCTGCCCACAAGCTGTTTTTGGATGTGGTCACGCATAAAGTTAAGATGTGCCTGGACCCAAATATGTGGGCAGTTTCCTGCACCTGGTGAAGTCTCTCGGGACGTCAGTGTCCTTCTGGTGGACTGAGGATTGGCGAGTGTATATCATCTTCCCTGTGTGTATGCGTTTTTCTCCTTAGAGACCAGCATCTCATTGGAAATAACCAACAATGCCAGCAATGTCTTGGAGGGCGAGAGCTTGCGCTTTGGCTGCAACGTGCGCTCAGGCTTTGGGCCCCAAAGCCGCCTCTCAGTCACCTGGCAGCTAGTGGACAAGCAGAACCGGCGCAGCGAAATTGTACGGCTGGATCGGGATGGCACCCTGCACCCAGGCCCTTCATATGCCGAGCGCAGCAGCTACGGGGGCATCCAGATGGAGCAGGTGCGGCCCGGTGCCTTCACCCTGGAGATCTTCAACAGTGTCAAGGCAGACGAGGGCCACTATGAGTGCCGAGTGGCAGAGTGGACACGGACACTGGATGGGGAATGGCAGATGGTTGGGGAGCGGCATGCTGGCACGTCAGTGTCTGTCACTGCTCTGGGTGAGTACTCGAGGTGCGGGGGCCTCAGGGCCGTGCTCCCCATGCCTSCCAGTCCCCCGAGTGTCACCTGCAAATGCCTCGTGGCGAGGGCAAGGTGCAGGAGATGCCTGCTGCTCTTGATTCTCCTGTGTTTGCTGGTGAAAAGTAGGCACTCAGCAGCCAGACCCTGGTGCACAGTTCCYGGGTAGGTTGGTGCAAAACAACTGTGTACGTTGTTGCGTTTGAAGGCCAAGTCTGAGGCATGGCCATAAAGTGAGCAAGATTGGGGATAGCTAAATAGAGGGGCAGTGTTTYGGACATCCTTCCAAAGACAGAAACCAGCAGGCGAGAGGGCAGCGTAATGCTTCCTGGTCCACTGAAAGAGGGCCCCAYGTCACCTGTGGTGCTGGAGATGGACTGTGGGAAGTAGAATTGTAGCACTCCATCAGCAATCCTTGGGCACTGAAGCTTCCTTGTGGACCCTAGGTAAACCTTACCTCCACTCGCTAGTCCAGGAGAACGAAACCTCCACTCATGAGACATGGGGACCGCCAGAAATTGTGAGCAGATCCTACAGCATGAGAAGCCCTCAGGAGCCGTGGTTCAGGGAGGCTCCTCAGTGCCTCCGCACAGGAGGCCTTGAGCAAGAGGCCCAAGACTACACCATAGTCCACTGACCAGGCTGAACTAGAAGTCAAGATCATTGCAGTACTTCTCTTTGAGAGAGAGCACCTCTGTTTCACCATATTGATGGTGAACCATATTGAAGTAAGAGAGGGCAGTTAAGGCATTAGAGGATTTGCAAAGCCTAGGAATTGCTTGGTCCAGTTCAGGCCTGGCTATATTGAATCCTGCACTGGTTCCCAAAGTACTTTGCAGGAGACTGAAGAACTGATGACTGTTCCTGTGAGGCCACTTGCAGAATGCCAGAGCTGTAAAGAATTGGTGCTCAGTGTTAAAAAGTTGAAATAGATTTTTTGGTTCTCTGCAGTATTAATCTTAAGCTTTGGCAAGATGTCAGAGAGACCAGATATTAAAGTCATATCATATTCTGATTAAAATCTTGCTTTTTCATCCTTTCCTCCCCTCTACTTTTGACCTTCTTTCAGAGGCTGCACTGTCTAAAGCTAGAAATCATTGCTATACAGCTTCTGAAAGCAAGCAGGAACTTTAGTTTGTAAAAAATTAAAGGCAGCTTCTCAGCTAGTTTGAACAGCATTTTCCTCTTGAGGTCGGTGACATTTAGCCTGCTATAAGTCTGTGTCCATTCTCTTTACTCTGCTATTTGTGGAGGTTAGTGGGGATAGAACAGAGAGTACAACAGTAAATTAAGTGATAGAATTTTAAAATGCATCACTTTCGCTCTTACTGAAAGTTAAGATGTTCAGAACTTCCCAGCAGTTCCAGAAAATGTCATTAAAAGTTAGTTTTCCCTCTCCCTCTAATCCTTGTCCCTGAGAAATCTCTGGTTGTTAAACAAATTCTGTCAAGTTCTAAGAAATTTCCTAGGTCCTGTTCCTGAAACCATCAAAGACTGAAGTAGCTCCATGAAATTTTATGGAAAAAATGTTGATTTTTATTGCTGTTGCTGCTGAATCTGATTTTGTTGTTGTTGTTGTTCTGCTTAATGTTTGTAAAGTGTTTTGAGAAACTCAAAGAGAATATGCCAAGGAAAAGGGAGGTTTATTGCTACAGAAAGTGCTAGTAAGAAATGCAGCAAATTTAAGTGATACTCGCATTTCAAGTTAAGATCTAATCGTTTGCCAGTCTGCCAGGATAAGAAACTCTTTAGCTGAACCAGCACAGATTATTTTAGAACCCATAAATCTTCCTACACTGTGATTCTAAAGCAATAGCCAGAAGAGAGATTGGCTGTTGGATGAAATCGGATGTCCCTGAACTGCTGGGAACTTCAGTGCAGATCAGGGGTTTCAGTCTCTGGATGGTTGGGATGGAAGAGGGTCAGGCGCTCGCCTCTGTAGAAGTGAGGTCAGCTGGATGAGAGAATTTTGACATGTTGCTGTAGGCAGGTCTTGCACAAAAATCTGCCTGCTTTCATGCATGGCTTCCCTCCTTTTATACGAAGTCCTTCAGGAAGAACGGCTTTTATGTGTTCACCCAAATGCCGTGAACAATGTTTGTTGAGTTGAGGAATTGATTTGTTTTTTGCATGACAGTCAAGAGAAGTACTTTTCTTAAGCCCAGACTGACTGGAGATAAAACTCTACAAGCTCAGCTGGCCTTGAAAGAGAATCAGCCTCCTAGGGCCAGAAATCTCTGCTGTGCTGGGCCTCAAAACACATTGGCCTGGCCAGGAGAGCTGCTGCAGAGTCAATATGTGACAGCTTACGTGGGGATGAGATGTAGCAGTCTTCCAGTGGGCATCCTCCTTAGCCTTGTTTTCCTCTGCTGGATAATCACTGAACATATTCCAAGAGGCTTTAATCCCAAAGACTAGCCTGTTTTCTCAGTAATTACACATCCCAGAGCTCTGCCATGGTGATGCCTTTGGGTGATGAGGGCAGCAGAGGCACTTGCTGGAAACATGCTGACATTGTGGTGTCTGTGCTGTGGCCAGTTGGGCTTGGCAGCAGTGACTCTACAGGCTGCAGCTGAACTCCCAGCTGATCTCCTGGGACTGGAGAATCCTCTCAGTCTATAATTTTGAGCCCATGATAGATTGAAGCTCCATGATGATCTAAAAAACGTTTCTGTTCCTGCTGGGTGCTGGCTGGGGACTTCACCCTCAGAGCTACAATGAAAACTTTACCAGATGCCTGAATTGTCAACACTGCAGAGGGAGGAGAGCTCTTAACTCGCTTGAGATACCCAGCGGAGACTTCCAGGAAGTAAATCTTTCTTGTGGATGTTGCTGATGGAAAATTAGGTCCCTGCTAAATTAACAGGCTGCATTTAAGTAATCAGAAAAAAAGACTTATTTTTCTGCAATGCAAACAAATGAATGATGGAAATTCCCTTACCCAAAATGAAAATCTTATGACCCAAAATCTGAGATAGTCAACTAGGAATATATTGTCTTCAAATTATTAATAGGCTGCTAGTTTTAAACTCTCCTAAACCAAAAAATTAAATTGGGAGTAGTTGAGGACAAATATGTTGACTAGCTTGTGGAATTGTGCATATATGATAATAGCTGTATAAAGCTATCTCATAGCTGTAATTTGAAAGACAACAAAAAAAATACACTCTATGAAGAACAGAATCCAGTAACCAGCTTCTCTCTTACTTACATTGCCTCCATCCTGGGATTTCATAACCACTGCCACCTCTCCAAAGTCTGAAAGCAAGCTGCTCTTACTTCCCTGACCTTTTGCCTGTGACCAACTGCAAACATGGCGTGGGGAAGGGAGAGGGATGCCTTGGCCAAGAGACAACTGTGAATCCCAGGAGCTGTGGGTGATCAGTCTTGTTCCCTTTACAGAGTCAGATCTTGCCTTGCAATGGTTCTGTGCCCATTGCAAACTTCCCTTATGGGCTGGTTTGACAGCATGCAAAAGTACTGAGATTGGTTGCTCTCCCTCTGGGTTTCAGGCGGTCTCTCTCCTCCTCGCAGAAGTCGAGCATGTCCCTGTTGTCACTGCAACAAGTGCTTACTCAGACGGTCACTACTATGCAGGCAGCTAAGTGTGGTTTTTTTTTCTCATTGCTGTTCATGCCACTTTGCGATTGCAAATGAGAGAAGCCAGCACAACATGAGCTGCTGATTATTCCAGACCCACGGCTGGATAAGAACACTCTACCTTTTGCATATTAACAGCAGAGAGCAGGTCCTCGTTAGGCAAGTATCTCTCAAAGCCCTTTTCTTTCTTTCTGCAGAGGCTGGTTTTGCTGTCACAGCTATTTCCCGCACCCCTGGCGTGACCTACAATGAGTCATTCGACCTGCAGTGCATCATCAAGCCGCACTACCCATCATGGGTGCCGGTGTCAGTGACGTGGCGTTTCCAGCCGGCTGGCAGCACCGAGTTCCATGACCTGGTCACCTTCACGCGCGATGGTGGTGTCCAGTGGGGGGACAGGTATGCCAGCTTCCGGACACGCACTGCCATTGAAAAGGCAGAGTCCAGCAACAACGTGCGTCTCAGCATCAGCAGGGCGAGTGACACGGAGGCTGGCAAGTACCAGTGTGTGGCTGAACTCTGGCGGAAGAACTACAACAGTAGCTGGACGCGGCTGGCGGACAGGACCTCCAACCTGCTGGAAATCAGGGTCCTGCGGCCAGGTAGGTGCCAAAGGAGGGCAGGGAAGTGCTTCATGGTGATGGGCTGCTTATCAATCAGTGCTGTGGTGGCCTCTCAGAGCGAGTATTGCTCTTGCAGCTGCCGCTGAGTTTTCACACTTGTTAAAGACTTTGGCTGTAGATATGTTAAGCCCTGCTCTCCACTTCAGAAGACATTCCTCCTGTTCCTGTACTCCTCCTGTGCTGTTTGTGGGTTTTTCTTCTGAGAGGTGAGGTGACTGCTGGCTCTGTCCAGTGTCTGGGCTGTTCTTGTGAAATGGATGCCACCTCCCTTCAGCAGAGCAGATTGGCTTGGAGAGCAGAGGGGAGGGGCAGTGCAAACAGTATCAAAGAGGAGAGGATCATCCTTCCACCAAAGCCTGTGCATGCATACCTATCGTAGATGATACGCTACATCTTCTCTAGTAACTGACTGTGTCTCTTGTTCTGTTGGAGGGGTCCTCAAAAGCAACCAGTGGTAAAAAGAGCCTGATAGTCATCCCCAACAGAAAGTGAGTCCTTTCCAGTTAGAAGACACCAAGGCCATGGGTGCCTGCATGACTGTGCAACATGTAGGCAACAGACCCCTGGCATGGCCGAGAGTCAGAAAATCTGCGATGTCCTTTTGCTGCCTGTATAGTCACTGGAAAGAGCTAGGTGTCTTCTGTAGGCCACCTAGCTGACTCTTTGGTTGTACCTACTTTTCTCCAAGAACGATGTAAAAGCAAGGTCAGGGCAGCTCCAAGCCCCAGCTGCGGTAAATGGTTTATTGCTGTCTCAGATTTTAGGCTGGAATAGATAGATGTTCTGAGTGAGACTCTTGGCATCTTCGAGACCCTTGGCTCAGTTCCTTGCAGCACTTTTAGTTCTCCCCTCATGTGGTTTTGTGCACTGAGACTCCTTCCTCGTGTCTGTCTTTTGGTTTCATTTTGTGTGGTTTTTTTCTTTCTTTCTTTTCAGTAGCCCTTTTCATATCCTCTACCTACCCCCAACCCTTACTGTGTATTTGGAAGAATCAGGATGCTGTGAGCTCCGTGCCCCTCATGATCTCACTACTCTGTTTCTTCCCTCCCTCTGTCCTTGCACTCATCTCTAGGTTAATCTTTTCCATTTATCTTGATTATCCTGACCTGTAATACGTATCTTAACTGCTCCCAAGGTCAGGTTGGTGATGTTCATCATTTTAGCTTATTTCCCTAGGAAACAGCGTTGATTGGAGAAGGTCACTGGAGTAATAAGCTTTTTCATGCTGCATCTCTGTGCATACGTGTGTGTGTGTGTGCATGAGAGAGAGAGAAAGAGAAATCCTTGGTAATACTTTCCAAAAGACAGCCTCTATGTTGCAGCTCATGGGGGCCAGAAGGATGTTTAAAGGTCAGTGGAAGGCCTAACATGCTCTGGCAAACAGTTCTTTACTGCAACAGTAACTATCCAGGATAGTGCAGTGCTTTACCGAAACAAGTGATCTAGGTCTCTGCATTTTTTACCTCTCCCTGCCTCTCTACTGCTCAACAAACTACCACCATGGAAATGTTATCCACCAGTCTGATGAGCCTTGCATAGCATGGTTTTACAGCCCACAAGGGGATGGAGGAGAAGAGGGGGGCTCCTTTCTCTCTCTCCTCCTCAGAATGTCTCCCAGCACCTCTGTTGTGCTCTTCCTGCCTGTCATATCCATGCCCTACAGCCTCTGTGGGGTAGCTTGGAAGTTCTCTGTAAATACTGCTGGCAGCCATGCAAGTGTCTGCTGTGATTCTCTCTACTTTTGCAAGCTACAGAGGTCATGCTTTTGTTGGGTCCTTGGATGATCCCGAGAGAATCCAGGATGATGTGGGAGGCACCTTCCTCAGACACCTCTGAATGAATGTCCTAGTGCCCCAACAGCCAGACCTGGGCTGCTGAAGTAGATGCTGGTTTTCAGATTAATATGCAGGGCTTTTTCTTAAGGGGGATCGTTCAGGACCCCTGAACAATTAAATTCATGAGAGAGCTGTCAGTCTAAACCTGTGGCTTCCCATAGTCACATTAATTTGACATAACGTCAGCCTACCATTGGATGGCTTAGTCCTGTCTTCTCCTTTTCCTTTGCCACTTGCCACAAGTTTCTGCCTTGTCCTACATGCCAGTGAGTATGGGGTGAACTGTCTCTACTACTACTCTTTGAGGAAAACCATAAGGAAGGTATCTGGAGTTTTTTTGGCAAATTGAGGTGGCATATATTTCCAGATTGTAAGTTAATGTTGAAATTCTAGTTTTCTCTTAAAACTCTGCTCCCTATTTGTCAGAGTGACCTTTCTATTTGACAGATTCAAGGTGCAGATGTGGCAATCGATATATGTCAGCCTTTAAAGTATATTAAGGTGAAAAGCTTTACAGAAAGGCAAAATTGTGGCTAACTGATTGCTTCATTAATCTCTTTGCTTGGTGAAGTCCCACATGCTCAAGAGACTAGGTGCTGGATCTTCTCTTGGTGTGTCAGTTTGCTATTGCAATACTTAGGCTGTCTCTTTTTGGCCTTCCTGCAGTGGGTTATAGGGATATTTGTAGATGTCATGCATGCTGTGTGATAACTGCGGAAGGGCACCACTGACTTTGAAATGCATCTGTTAATATAGCTGCAGTTTCACGTATTGCAGTCTCAAGTGGCAAACAGGTAATTTTGAGGAGACTTCAGCAGTTTGAAACACTTAACTCCTTCCTTACTCCCGGGAAGAAACTAGCAGCATCTGAGAAACAAAACATGAAGCTCCCGAAGGAGGAAATGAATAGGGAAGCGATAACACATCTCTAAAGTGAAGCTCTGTAGGTGGGAAGACAGAAGTGTCCTCCATTACATCTTAGAGCTAGTTTTGACCTTTGGATGTGACCATTCCTTATCCCCTTGGCACTAGGCCATTGTAAGGACTGACTGTTTCAGAAAAAACCCTATAGAATACACTAGCTGTACATGTGACAGCTTATATAGTGGATTTAGGTATCACGAGGGTGTGATATTCATCACTTGGCGATATGTGAAAACTCACAAGCAGCCACAGTAGTATCTGAAGCCCCACTATTTTTCCCATTCATTGCATGCTCCTTGGTATCACACAACCCAGCACATTTATACAGCAATACAGCACTGGTTGTGCAGTAGAAGAAAGGTTATGCAAAAGTGCAGGCATGTTCCCCCAGTCAGCCTGTGTGCACTTTGGAGCGAGAGAGTGTGCACTGCTGTAGAGTGAGTCGTTTTTAACTTCTACAGACTGGAGCTGAAATCCAGCCTGGTTCGGGGGTCTTTTTGGCAGGATTACGGACCAGACTGGCTACTGGCAAAATCGTTTGCAGCTGTTTTGTGTCCTTACATCGCAGTACTCTCCTTCTACTTACAACTCTCAGTGAGCTCATGTTGCAGCAGAGGAGGAAAAAAAGTGAGATGCAATTCATGCCAGCTGCTTCCCCAAAGCCCAAGCTGGCAGGAGCACTGCACACAGAAGCGTGAGCTGAGCTTGGAACAAGCCCCAGATGCACACGTAAAGATGTTTTTTCCACCCTCATCCTTTTGTTTGGGATTCCCTTTTGTTACAGGATCTGGCCTGCCTCTGAAATCTCATTTATACCCCAAAATCTAGGAGTTCCCCTAATGATTCACCACCGCATACCCTTACATAGCCATTACCTTGCCCTTTGTACACTTGTTGCTGTGGCCTTTACCTTTCCTGGCTGGAGAAGAGGATGATCCATACTGAGCTGATATGCAAGTCAGCACCCAGGGCAGATGTGTCCTGAGAAGGGACAGACATGGTAGCTCCCTGACACACACTGATCTCTTTGATCTTAGAGGAAGAGAAGGTTCAGGAGGTTTCTTTTGAATCCAGATGATCCTGAAAGCATTTGGATTTAGTTGCTCAGGCTGGTTTCATCATACTAGCTAAACCTATCTGCACATGTAGGATAGTAGCCTTCTCCTGCTCTCTCCGCTATTCCTTGTGTACCACTCAGAGTGATACTGTAGATTTTATACGGGACAAGGTGAGACCCAAGGGCTGACAGCCTGGCTTTGCTCGTGGTTACTCCTTCAGTCTTGGTCTCTCTGCTAGATTTTCAGGGATGGAGCTGTTGAGACAGGGCATGCTGTTTGTGAGCAGCATGTGTCTGTGCAAAGTCTGTGCGACTCAGACAAGGGCAGCAGACAGTCTCTGGCGGCATAGTACATGATGGAAACTGTGCTGCAATCTGGGCAGACGAGGACATTTGAATATGACTCTTTTGGCAAGAAGGTCTGAGCAGATTTGTGCTGGTGTATTAAATTGCTATTGTCCTCGTGTGCATTACTGCACTTATCTTTCCCCTGCAGTGTGAGCGTGAGGTGATTCAGCAGAGCTGTGAGGGAACTGAGTGCTGGGAAATCTTTCTGGCAACAGCTGAATAGAAAAGGAGGGCTTTCTCTCAAGCAGGAGATTGTGACAAATCCCACCAAGCCCCCTCTTTATACTTGGGCGTGGGCTTGCACATCCCAGTGCCGCTTAACAGCCTTTGCTCAATGCAGCAGAGAGCAACCTGGTGAGCAGGTGTCTGCACCAGGCCTGTTCATCTGGAGCACAGAAGGCAATTGGGAGTGGTTGTCTGGTTCTGGGGTGCAGAGCACATTCATGATGCTTGTGGGGAAACCAAGGCTGGCAACATGGAAGTCTGTAAGACTCATGATGCCAATACCATGCCTTTCATCAGGATCTGGAGAGCAGGCCAATATCTTGCTTGCATGACCCCTCCGACCTCCATGGCACAGACATCCCCAGTGCCTATGCACTTGACTTTGGAGATCCAGCATTCCCCAGTACCCGGAGACCTTGGCGCTGGATGCTCCCTGGGCAAGGGACTAGGGCATGGAGAGAGCTCAGCTACTGATGTGCCTGTATTTGGCCAGCTGACCTTGTCCCTGCTGACAGCTGGGCATGGCCCTCCACCCCTGTCTTCAGAGGAGACACCTCACTGTGTGCAAACCATCAGCCTCTAATAAACGCGCAGTTGCGTCTGTGCCCACAAATTGATTTTTCTTCCAATCTTCCTCCTCTCCTGCCTTTCCCATCCTTCCCTTCTTGCGTCATCCTTCTGCCGCTTCTTTCATTACTAATCCTGAAGCAGGCACATGGGGAGAAGCTGCAATCACCTCTATAAATTTATCCTCTTGCTACTGGTTGACAGTAATGAACGTGGGAGGAGGGACGGGGAGAGGTGGAGGAGTATGATAACAGAACAGACGCCAGGAGTCCTGGGCTCCTTGCTGCTTTTTTGCAAGCCGGGCTATGGCAGATTGATTGACCTGGGAGCCGTCAAGCAAACAAGACAGTCAGACTCTTCATTAGAGCATTAATTAGCTTCCAGAGGCTCTCCAGGGGCTGCTTCATAAAATTTGGTTTATTAGGAAATGTCAAGTTGAAACTATTATTGTGGAGAGGGAGGGTGGAGTCTCCTCAGCTGGCCTCAGAGAAGGGGTAAACTTATGTCTTGGATGTTGCTTTGAGAGCAGGATGAGCCAGAGCTTTGCTTCCCCAGTCCAGAAATTCCACAGTCAGATGGATGCAGAGCTCTCTGTCACTCTCTCACTGTCTATAAGAAACCCGGCAAGTGATGGTTTGGTGAGTGCTGCTGAAGTGACTGAGGGTGGGGAAGCTGCAGGGTGGAGAGAGAATGAGGCAGAGGACGGAAGGTATGGAAAAATATACTGCTTTATGATGTGCTTAATGCTGGGAGGGGAAGATGAATTTTAAAGCAATTGCCAAGACACTTGCAGACCATTGGGACAGCCTTTACTCTAACAAGTGTAGTCACTTTCTCCATTCTTAGTTTTTAATAACATTCTCTGGAAGGAATCATCTCATGAAGTGATGTGAAAGACACCTTTTCTACCATGAGTGGCCAGTGGAGCACCAGGGTCTCCTAGACTCCTGAAGGATGGTTCAGACAAGTATTTTCAAGAGCCACAAAGTTCATACTTCAGAACTTGAGCCTTTTTTGCTGCTGGCAACATCTAACAGTAAAGTTCAACATGGAAAGCTAACAGGCCAGAAACTTCCTTAAAGAAATCAAGTCTAGAAACTGTCTTAAGTCTCTGCTTGTTTGAGCTCAGAGTGGTTTTGCTCTGTAGAAGAGCATTGCCTCTCTGCTTTAAAGCCTTCTGTGTCATATGGCAAATAGTTGCAATCTTAGTTCAGTGATGAAGGAATTCAGGAACTGCTCTGTAGAGACAGGAGGCTGATAATCAGCAGCCACAACTGTGGTGCAGAACAGTCTCCTCTCCTGGATGCTCAGGCTTGCTTCTTTCCCTTCATTACCAGTGTGGTAAGACCTGCAGTCCTGAATTGCTGCCTCTGTTATTTCCTATTGCTTTCCAGCACACTAAACAGCTAAAATGAATGAATCAGTGTTGTGTGACCCAATGCTGTCTCCTTGCACAGACTTTCATTAGCAACCCAACTGGAGCTCTTGTTCTTCTCCAGTTGGCCCAGGTTGGTTTGTTTTCACACCTCTTTTCCCTCCCTTTCCTAGCCCATGGCACAGCCTCCTACATGTGTGCATTTACCACTGGGAGCCTGTTCCGGTGCTCATCAGGTCCCTTTAAGCTTCCTTGCTTAAACTTGCTGCCACCTCCTTCACACAATTATTTATCCCTGGCTGGGACCCGTGGCATGCTTTCCCTGCACACAAGCCATCAAACTCTTCTTTCCAGTACCCCCTACCTCCATCTCTTCTCCGTATTGTCGTTGTTTCACACATGCCTGGGAGCCTGATCTTCTCCCTGCTGCTGTGGTGCATGCAATACCCTCTAATTTACAGACATAACTTTTTGTGAAAATAGATATGAGGTGAAGTTTTACCTGTAAGCACATATTCATGAGAGGATGCTCTCCTCCCAGGGTGCTTGCTGGCTTACCTTGTCATGCCAGGCTGTGGCTTCACAGTCACGAATAACAGATAGGTGCTCCACCAGATCACTCAGTGGGGCAAATCAGAGCAATTCAGGTCACGCGTGGGTGTGAGATTTCATTTCTGGCAGAACTGTTGAAGCACACACAGCAAAAGCCATCCTGATCCCACTAAACAGCTGTTATTACAAAATGAGCCTCCCAGTGTAAAGAACAGAGGCGTTCGCACTGGGTCAGCAACAGTGTTCCTGGCCCAGTGGTAGGGATGCTGACAGTGGGGTTGCTGGGTCAGAGCAGGGCTTCTCCTACCTTTGTCTTCCCATCTGGCATGGAATGTAGCTACTGAACTTCGTGCAGGAGATCTTGCTTCTCAGCTTCCCTGAGCAAGACTCGAGAATTTCAGAAGACCTGGGCTGTATTCAAAGCATGCTGCTCTGGTCATATTATCTGGTCATAACTTCACAGTTACTTTTTTAAGTGCATTTTTTTCACTTCCACTTCAAAGCCCTCTGTTTTTCTCTTTGATATCTAATGAGTGGTCTTCCACTCCCGCTTTCAGCATGCGTATACAGAACCAGAATCACAGCCTGCTTTGCAGTCTGCACACGCAGCTTCTTTGATGTTGTCTAGTGTCTTTTTTCTGTACCCTTTAGCTTCTCACTGAAGCCCTGTTTGCTCTCCTGGGACTTAAAATATTCTGCAGTGAAGAATTCTGCAGTTGTCCAGCTCTAAAGCTTTTTGTGTCTCTCATATCCTTGAAGCCCCCAAAAGCAGAGTCAGCAGTGGCAGCCAAAGGAAGGCCATCCTTTGGAGGAGAGCCGCTCTTTCAGGAGTGTCAGTGGTGGGCACTGACTCCTGGTGTCAACTAAGAGCTGACCTGCACTGTCCTGCACCCATGCCAGGGCACAAGCCCATTCCCCTCCACTACACTGGCTGATCCCCACAGATCAGCAGCCTTGGGGCTGGCAGGCTTGGTGCTGCGACAGCACATTTTTTCTCTTGCTGCGTTGTAAGCCCTCCTGTGAGAGTGGCCTCCGGGTCAAGTGTCCTTCTTACTGTGCCTGAGCGGCAGCTCTGGCTCTTCCATTGTTTTACATGGGACTTGGATCATTTTTCTAGCTTCTGCATCACATGGGATGCTACTTCTTTGATGAGAAACCCCCTCTTCCTCATTGTTCCTTTGTACAGGATGTCCTTTTCTGAGAACAGTGCTGAGCAGCTAGGCAGAGAGATGGCCCAGCCCAAATTAGTGTAAATCCCCTGCCTCTAGCCTCTGTGAGTATTGGTTCAACTAACGGATTTGAGATGTCTTCTGCCGGCAGTACACAGCTGGCAAGTTCCCGGTGGCTCTGCTCTTCAGCATGACAGCCACCTGCATAGCTAGGTGATGCAGCAATGCCCATGCAAAGGAGGTAGTTTCAGTAAAATAAAGCTCACTATTTCTCCCAGTGGCGAATTCTTTTTACTGAATTAAATTAATACTTCTGTGTGAGCAGAGTAAAGAAGGGCAATTTTTCTTTGAATACTTTTCCAGAGTTTTAGTTCAATAAAGAGCTGATTATTTTGGGTTTTCTATGTTTTCTGGCACCGGTCAAAGACTGATTTCACTGGACCTGTGATCTGCTTTGTTTTAGCAAAATGGTAGACTCTAGACAGGCAAAACCTATGGTTCAAGGTTTTTTTCCTTAATTTGGAAACATAAATTTTCTAAGGTCATTTTTCCTTTGGATAGGAATTTGGGATACTATTGAAGAAAATTCCTACAGTTTTTCTATATCACATATAATATGGAAACATGGAGTCCAGATAATGATGGATCTATAGTCCATCCTGCTGTGATCCTTCCTGTGTCTTCTTTTTTAAGATGATTTTTTTTTTGAGAAATGCCAGATGGCTCGTTTTGTTTGAACATTCTTCCATGGAGTAGATGGATTCACTGAACAGTTTGTGGAGGCAACAAAATCATGAGAGCTTAGGATGTGGGTTTCACAAGGCAGGTGGAGCTGATCTAGCACTTGGTTGTGCAGAAGGAGGTGCTCCTCATTGCCTGACTGTACCTGGTTCTGTCCCTTTACTTGTGCCAGCACTGACCCTTCAGAGAGCCAGTTCCATTCACTAAACCTGTAGAAGATTAACCCAGTGGGAAAGAAGTAGCTGAAGAAGCTACTTCAGAAGAAGCTGAAAGTGGTCCCTTCTAGTGAGAGAGCTCTTAGGTGCATTCAGTCAGGTCCTTCCCCCAAGACCTTGCCTTCACCCAAAGGGCAGAACTGGTGGGGCGGGTGAGGACTAGGAAAGACCTTGGGATCCCAAGTGAGTTCTGCAGGGGAGCTTGCTCTCTGCATGGTAACAAAATGGCATTTCATACCACTATCAGCTTTTCATCCCTCTCTTTAGCAGCTGACTTTCCAGCAGTAGCCTCTGAAGCTGAGTATATCAAATAGTGCAAACAAAGTCAGTCTTTGGTTATAGGTGTACTCTAGCATACATCTACGCAAATTTTTCAGGTGTCTGACACCCAGCTATAGGGAATTTGGCTCTTAATGGCCAACCTCGAGAATGACACAGGAATTTGTATGTGGTGCTGTCATATGTATTGTAACTTGATTTTGGGTAGATTTTTTTTCCTAATCATTGTAGCTCTTTTTTCTTGAAATCTTTCTGATGAGAGGTTGATTAACTCTCAGTATGTTATTTTTTTTCTTTCTTCATCCTCTGTGGCTGTAACTTGATGCTGAATTTATCTTACAGTGATCCTATCTCCATATTTTAATTTACAAGTGATCAGTGAGCCGTATATGGCTTTCTGACAGCAGGCACAGCTCATGCTGGGAGTCTTTTACTTCTCTGCCACCCTTCTCCTACAGAACCTTTACATTTATTTCAGAATTTGATGGAAAGGTTTCTGATTTTATTTGTGGGATGTCTTGATTGTTTGTTTTATTTTCTTCAAGGTGGATTGTCCATGACTCTTTCTATTTTGCCATCCCTCAGAGAATCTTAATTTCTGCTTGTGAGGGAAGCTCTTGTTTTTCCCAGGCTCACACAGCCCAGCGGCATGTCCCAGCTAGCAGCCTCTGGGTTAGCCATGGCCAGACCTCAGCGCTGCAGGCTTCCCAGTTTTCTCCATCCCTGCAGCTACGCACATGG
Source organism: Rhea americana (assembly GCF_003343005.1). Classification (NCBI taxonomy): domain Eukaryota; kingdom Metazoa; phylum Chordata; class Aves; order Rheiformes; family Rheidae; genus Rhea; species Rhea americana. The sequence continues at coordinate 1,919,032 of NW_028186990.1, read as the reverse complement.
CCTTCTCTCTTTACACTTAAAGATGTATGGCTCCTGGGCTTTAAAGAGGCCTTTCTAGGTCACATATACATGCTTCACTACCCTACGTGCCCTGATTTGTTACCCGTTGGTTTATTAGCTGCTCTGCAAGCTCCAGTGTGCCATGGGCCTGTGATCTTGGGCTGTCCCTTAGCTGAGCAGATGTCCTTGTCACAGCCCATAGGCTTCACTCTACAGTGCATAGCTTGTACCAAGGGACTTGTGCCTGCTACCTGTGGGTTTTCTGATAGTAGGTCGAGGGTCTGACTGTGCTGCCTTTGGGGAGAGGCAAGCATGAGGCCAGGCACCAAGTTTGGTCAGTGAGGTCAATAGGGCTGAAGGAGTCAGCACTGATGAAGGGGTTTGGTGCTGGGGCTTCACCACAGGGTATGCAGAGAAGGTGCCTGTGCTCCTTGACACAACACTTTGCAGCAGCATTTGGGTGCCTCCCCAAGTCCCTGCAGGCTGTAATAGTGTGCTGCAGGGTGCTTGCATTTAGGGCAGGGGCTTAGGCTGCTGAGTGTTAGCTTGGATTTATATAGCTACTTAAATACCCAGCTGGTAGTGCTCCAGCAGGCAGGCTGTGAGGATAGTCTGCTTCTACAAGGCAATTGAACTTGCATCAACTAAGTGACGTATTGAACCATGTCACTTGGTGGTTTATTCCTTTCTCCTTCTGACATTGAAAGGAGGCAGCTTGCAGCCAGCTCCTCTGTAGCTTGGGCTTGTTCCTGGGGCTGGGAGTGCCCCACCAGCCCTTGCTTCAGGAAGTGTTGATTTACACCGTGCGTACAAGGAACAGTAGATTTCCATTAGAAGTGTTGTCCAGTTGATCCGTAGCAAAGCATGAGCAGCACTTGCAGGGAGGGGCTGTCTGAAGGGCGGTTGGCTCGAGCATCTCGAGTCCCTTTGAGCGGGGTGCATGGCATAGGGAGGGCGCCCGGGGAGGAGTAGCAAGCACGACGGGCCTGGATGGCCAAGGGACGTGGCCGCTCCTGAAAGCCGCAGCGGCTCTGCCCTGCAGCCGAGCGAGCACAGAGGGGCTGGCTGGCCGTGCGGTCTATCCGGCAGGGCAGAGCAGAATGGGATTAACGGCCTGTCTGACTGCAAGCAGACAGGACCGCCCCTGCCGGGGGGGTGTGGGGGAAAGGAGGTGACCCATATCGGTCTAGACTAGCAGTCAATCAGTCTGATGACTTGACCAGAGATGTGTCTTATCTATACCAGAACGGAGCAGTGTGCAAAAATAAGGGTTCTACTTTACAAAATAAGTAGGCTAGAGAGGTTGTAGCTTCCTACAAGACCTTCTTCTGTGGGGCTGCCCAGGCAGAACAGGCTCTGGCCATGGTTCTTTATCGCTGTTGCAGACACACATATATTTTGCTTTTATTTGTATGTCCAACCTGGAGCAGCCTGCCTGAGCGGTTAGGGGACTGCAGAAACATTTGGTATTGCTGCTATACATTTGGTATATTGCTGATATTTGGGAGCTAGGAGAGCACAGGATGGCCCAGACCAGCTCGGTGGGACCACAGCTGGCTGCGTCACAGAAGAAGACAAGTGCAGAGCTGTGGCACCAATCCAAGAAGTAGTACAGGACTGCGATAAAGCTCTGGCTTAGGAGAAAACGGCATTTATTCCAATGAGGTAGAGTTACATGCTGCAGGCAGCCCAGACGGCAATTGCGCAGTGAGGAGGATGGCTCTGAAACTAGCAGTGCTTGAGGTCAAAATGGCAGTGAGGCGCTCAATTTTGAAGCCTCAGCTCTTTTGCCTGCCCACCTGGGAAGGGGCAGCGGCTGCACGTTGCTCAGCAAAGGGTTAACGTTGTCTCTCCTTTCCGTGGAGCTGCTCTCCCAGTAATTCAATCATGTCAGCCTGTTTGCAGGCAATAATTCATTGTTATAGGAACACTACAGCAAAGTGACAAGTTAATAATGGCAGTAATAATGGCAGGCAAAGTCTAATGCTGTTTCCCTTTCTCCTGCTCCTGTTACACTGCAGTCTCCCTTGTTGGCTAACACAATTTGCAACCTCCCTAATCCAGTTTCAGTAGGAATTCTGCTCTATTAAAGGAGCATAACAAGAGTAGGGAGTTGTGCTACCATGCTCCTGGCATCTCTGGGGAGGCTGCTCTGGTGCTGGAGGTTTTCATCTTTGCTGTGATTTTTGGTGTGAGGCTCAAGCCTAATCAGGAGCTCCTCCTGTGAATGGTTCATCTCCCTCCCTTCTGTGAATGCCTTCTCTCTGGCCTCTCTTTCTCTGAAAAGCCACTCCTTTAGCTCCCACGTCTTTCCCTTTTGTGCGTCCGTTTCCTTTCAGCTAGCCTGGTAAACCTCAGCCTACCATTGCTCATCATGCTGAGTCAGAAGGCCAACATGTATTTACTTGACTCCTGTTACCACAGTTCCCTGCAGCCTTTAATGCACATGTCCTTGTAGTATTTCTTGGGAAGGGAAGAGGCTCGTCACTCTTGTTTTATGAAAGGGAGAAGAGGTGGTGGAGGTGCAGCGGGTTAGTGGCACATCTCAGCCTGTGGCAGAATGGAGAATTGAGTACAGACGTCTCCAGTCCAAGATGGACATCCACCACTATGCTTCCTCCTCATGGAATTAGGGTGCTGGCAGTTTGGAGACACTAGTGAGAAAAAGGTGAGGCACTCTTTTAGGTTAGAGCCAGCTGTGGCCACAGGCCAGGGGGTCTGCTGGCCCACAGGAGCTGGCCTGTCTCTGAATGTGGCCTGGTTGCTGCAGAGCTGGCTCAGCCATCACCCCTATTCCCGTGAGGAAAAGCTGCAGTTGATTATCAGCCTCTTTTTCCTGCCTTAGGCTTTCTCTGTGAGTTTGTGCTGCAAGACAGGCAAGGGCCCTCTTTTAAGCAGAGAGTACCTAAAAGAGACCCGGTTCCTAGATAGGTCCTGTGCCTGGGACTCATCTTGCAACTGTGCCCCTGGAAAGGACTCTCTTCTCATCAACCTGTTGACCACAATCCCCTGTGTCTGGGTTTGGCTCTGGTTTGCTCTGTTTCTCCTCTCCTCCCCTCCTCCAAACAGTGAAATCCTGGTAGAGGCTTTTGAAAGTAGGATAATCCCTGGGAAAACTTTAATATTCATCAACCTTCTCCAGGAGAGAGCATTTTCTTGAAGAGTCCTCCCCAGAGAGGGATCACCCCCAAAGCAGGACAAGACAGCTCTTTTGGCCCCCGTCCTGGACTGTGAAGCATCTCTAGGGTGACTCTGTGGCCATCCTCACGCCCATCCTTTCCCCAGAGCATGCAGAGCTCCCTGTTCCCAAGCTCACAGCCCTCTTGTCTCCCACTGCAGGGGAGCATGCTGGAGTCTTGTCTGGGGTTACCTGCGGGAGGGTGTCTTCAGCTGAACTCAAACACTGGCATTCCCAGGATTTGGGAATAGTGGCTCCCATGTGGGAAGCAAGCTCTCTTGTATTTTCTTGGTGCCCACAAAGGAAAATGATGTCGAGAGTCTTAGACAGAGCCTCTTTTATTTGGGGCGTTTTTAGGTATGGATTACAAAGCACTTTTGTGTTTTAATAAATGTTGTAACCCCAGCTAGATGATTAAGAAAGAGAGGCAAGGCAGCCAAGTGGCTTAACCAGGACAGTGAGTCAGTGAAAATGCTGTGTCAGTTAGGAAAAGTTAGTAAAAATTCATATCACTGCCTCTGCATTTCTTCTGCTCTGATAACTAGTTTCCCTTCTCCCCACAAGCATTTGTAGAATTATGCTTATCAAATATCAAACTTGAGGAGCCTGACTCCCTCTGTGATGATGTAGAGAGTACCGCAGCCACATAAGTCAACAGATAGTGTGCCCAGCCATATTCTGTGCCGTGGTTGTAACGTGGGTCAGACCTGGCCCTGCAGCCCTGCAGGGGAAGTGTCAAGGACCAAAGGCTGCTGCAGGTATCCTGAGACAGCAGTTGTCCTTGCAAGTGAGTCGAGACTGTTTCTTCAGCCTGGGATTGATGCAAAGGGACCATGACGCTGGAGGTCTGTCAGTTAAGTGAGGTGTCTAGCAGGTGCATGGGCTAGCTGTGGACACCTAGCATCTTTGCCAGCCTCTCTACAAAAAGAGGGATATAAGGTCCTCAGTGTGCTGGCCTGGTCCCAGTGTGAGTCCTTGCCCTTGCCTTGCCAGGGCTCTTTGAGCAGATTTGGTGGGATGCCCGTATTGATGCAGATCTTTGCTCTGTGCCGTCAGAGAGCTGGCGCTTTCTGTCCCAGCCCCTGCCCAAACAACTGCCCATGTGCCCTGCGCTACAAAACTAGGCGGATTTGAAAAAAAATATGAGGGCTGTAACCATTACTTGCTGCCAGTGTAAACTGAGAGCCTTAAGAGTGTACCTGGAGCCAATTACAGTACATCCAGGTATGACACCTCTACTGGCACCCTCCAGGGAGCCAGGAGACACTGGCAGCAGCATTACAGTTTGCAGATGATATGCACAGTAACCTCACCTAGACACGTGCAGCTGTTTCCCTCACAAAGCAGATGTTCGGGAGCCTGTTAAGAGAGCATCAGTCTCTTGACAGCGTAGCAGAAAATGCCGTGTAACCGTGTCTGTTCACATGGCCGCACCCGCCCCTTCTGCTGCTTTACAGTGCACCGTGACGGCCGTGCCCGGGCGCCCCACAACCCCAGCCCCTGAGGCACGCTACAAGCCCTTGCTTGGCTTTCTGCCCAGGTGAATTTCCAAGCCAGGGAAGGGAGTTTCCCCTCACGTCAAGAGGGTGAGATTTGGCTGGCTTAGTGCCTGGGGTGTCAGTCTTCTTGCAATCCTACTCATACACCAGCAACTACAATAATTTCCATGTCGCGCAGGCATTTTTAAACATGCCTTGCAAGCCACATGGGGCATAGCGAGATCCAGCTTTATACTGAAGCATTTGTATCAGCAGGAATGAAAAGAGATGGACTCACTGGTGCTCTGTTGTACCATTTCCATCACCCTGGCCCACTAACTTCAGAACTTTTTTTTAATTGCGTTGTTTCTGTATGCCAAATGAGCCTTTCAGATTATTTGGCCTATCTCTGAATGGTGGCTGATAGTCCCACCTCTTGCACTCCTGTGGGATAGCAGAAGTGTAAAGGATTCCCACAAAGCTTCCTGTCTCTTAACCAGACTGTGGGCAGAGGATCTCTCTCCTGCGTTAGAAAGCACATCAGCCTTTCAGCCTGCAGCTGAAGCTGTTTCCAGTTGTGTGCCTAGAGTGTTTCCAAATCAGCAGTTTTTAGCTTGTGGTCTGTGAAAGCCCTGGATTATTCCTAAAGGATCTGCAAAAGGTGACTAAGAAAAGCCAGGCTGGCACTAGTAGGTGCACAGTTACTGTGCAGGAGTGAGCACCTGCACGGGAAAGCATTTGGTGTTCACAGGTTGCAAAAGGCTGAGAGTGTCCTGCCCAGATCCATGGGAGGGAAACAGATCCCACGTTTGCACTTTCCATGGAACATCTCAGTTAGGAAAGTAAGTCATAGTAGATGAGAAGTTCATTGGCAGAAGTGTCATTATGTTGATACTGCTAATCTAGAGAAAACTTGGTGTACTTGTTGTACATCTGTGCAAGTTCATGCAGTCTAGCAAAGGGAAGCCCTGTAATTCCTCATCAAGGCCTACTGCTCTGCATGGTAGAAGTGATCATGTCCTCATGATTTGGTGGTGGGTGGGGGGGCTCTATGGGTACTGAGATGCTGTGGTAGTACAGATTCCTGAATGCTGTCTGCTATAGCTACTAATAAAGATTTTTGGAGGATACCTGTATGGAATCGAAGGTCTCATTTTTGCCAGACTAAGACAGATTTCTCTCCCATCATCCTTACCTGCCTCTGAAAAAAGATGTTGTCTTAAGCCTTGAATGGAAGCAGGAGAACTGCACGTAGGTTGTCTGAGTGCCCTGTAACATGAGGGGTGTCGTGGTGTTTGTACGCACCGATAATTGCTGTGCTTAGGGCTGGGAACATACCCTTACTGCTTCAGTGAAATAAATCCATCACATATGAGATGCAGGTCTGTTGCCCAAAACACTGCACTTAAAAATATCCCTGTCCTCCTCATTTCCTCCTCCTGGAGATACAGTAGTGTGGGAAGGACATGGGGAGGGGCTCTTGAAACTCTCCGCAGCTCCAGTCTCTGCATGCCCCAACTGTGTGTGTGTGTGTGTGTGCGCGCGTGTATTGGTACGGAGCAACCCTGCTACACATGCAGTATGAGTATATACTGCATTTTAATAGATATAAGCTACTGACTTAACATACACAGTTGCTATAGTAACAGGTTTCCGTAGTAACAGTTGCAGAAAATAATCCAGTACCAATTAAAAATAAACTGTTTGGAAAGGCGGCTGGGGCGGGGGGAGGAAGGGAACTGCTGGGAATCACCTTCCCCTTTATTGGTTCATCTCCCAGGGCCTCAGAAGATTGATTAATGCTTGAAATAACCTTTCTTAACCAACAGTGACCCACAAAGGTGGGATGAGAGTGAGTGTGGTGGCTGAGGCTGCTGTCCTCAAGTGAAACAAAGGGGAAGGAGTGTGTCGTGGGGGCAGGGGGCACAGCAGAGATGCGAGACTATGTTGCTAAACCTCTCCATTAAGTTGAAGTCCCCAGAGAGAAAGAACAAGGGGCTCTTTTCCCTCCTTCCCTCCCTCCCTGCTCTCTGCATGCCATACCCATAACACCAGCATCTAGTCTGTATTAGCATACTGATTAAAGCCATAGGCAATCCAAGCTCCAGGGGAACTTTTAATGTGTTACCAGGATGCCTATCTCAGATGCTGTATTAGAGCTGAAAGTGTCACTGTCAGGGGAGTTTCTCTCCTCCGTTTGATGTTGTTTGTATGTACTCGTCCTTTCCCTCGTCCCTCCGCTCATCGCTTGTGCTGACAGGCATGTGAGACCCTAGAGTCCAGAGGAAGCTGGAAGTAAAACATAACGCAAAGTGAGGAGCCCTTGCCTTGGTGAGAGACAAGAGACGACATCGCTTCCTTGCAAGCGCAGGATGCGTGCGCTGGGTTCTTGGGGTGGGGATTTGCACGGCTCCTCAGCAGGCTGCAACCTTCAGTGCCTTTAGTCCTGTGCTTGTGTTGTGCTACTCCTACCAGGCCCGCTCAGTAGGTTTCATTAAGAGATTTATAAATTGTCAACAAAATCCTTTCACTTGGCAGCAAGACATGCTGATTTTCAGACAATGCTAGGTGCTCATTGCATGGGCAGCGGCAGCAGCACGTAAAATTCAGGGATGCATTGAATTGGAGAGAGACTGTAGCCCACCTATTCTGTCTTTTAACCATTGAAAACCACCATTTGTCAGGACCACCCGTTGTAGGTGACTCCCGAATAGTGGCCCTTTCCATTGCAGGTGTGCCAAGAGCTGCCTAGTCCTGACTGCAGGGGGTCGGGAGGGAGCTGCTGTCTGCCAGACACTGTCACGTATTGTCCCTGTTTCCTGGAAACCCTCAGTGCTTGTGTCTGACCTATTTTTGTGCATATACTCAGATCCAATAATGTCCTGAATGTTCAAACCTCAGCCTCATCCCTTCTAGCTATCAGATCAGAGTTTCCTGCATTGTTCTGTTCAAGATGAGATGCTGGTCCCTGTTGTGGTAAGAGGCTTGAAGAAAGGAAGATGTTGCTCAGACAAATAGATGTGTCTAGTCAGAATCAGTTCTGCTCTTCAGATCTTTAGTTCACAAGACTGGAGGGCATATCAAGTATAAATGTCACATGAGGGCGCTTCATATCTTCCATCTGCAAATGTGAAGGCCTTGGATCAAGGCTCACTGCAATAGACACAGGCCGAACACAGGCTGGGAAAGGCTTTATTTCCTGTTCCTACAGGGAGAGAGAAATTTGAAGCTAGTTTCTCTGTCTCCCTGCACGGACAAGAACTAATGACACCATGCTGTCCTCTACCCTGTGTGACCACTAAGCTACCAGTGTGAGATCGACAGTGACAGTGGGAAGCCGAGAGAGATGATGTGCCTGTGACTTGTGCAAAGTTACGTAGTGAGCCTGTGATGGACTCAGAGGCAGAGCTCCTGATGGCTGGACCTAGGTGCAAAATGCAGAGCAGAGCATGTTCCCTGCTGTTCCTTTCCAGAGTGATCATTCTCTTCAGCTGTGCTCCTATTTGCTCTCCTTAACTATTGTGTGTCCAGAGGTTACAAGTCACTGAGATGGCTGGAGTATGACAGCAGTAGAGTCGTATTTAAAGTTCCAGGAAACGAGTTTCTGTGAAGTTGGTCAAAGGCTCATTGGCCTAAGCTGCATGTGGTATGTTTTCACCATGAAAAAAAAAAACACTTTGTGCCTGGAGGGTTGTTGCATGTGAAGAGAATGGAAAACTGAGTTTGGGTGTAACCTTCTTGCTACACTTGATGCCATAAACCCCAGTGAGTTAAGAAAGGGACCCTATTAAAGAAGAAAAAGTAGGTTTCTTGCTGAGGGAACTGATGGGAAGATTCGGGAGTAGAAGGGAGATCAAAAACAGAGGAGAGAAATTTTGACAGCAGAGCATTTGAACACCTGTGCCCCAAAGGCCTGGTGCAAGCGGGATTCAGGCTAGGGCACTCATGACTATAGGTAAGGGAGAACTCTCTGTGTTCCTCCCTAAACAAATAAGATTATTTCTCTGCACCTTTTCTCATCCTTTTCTGTCTTCCCCACCAGTAACAAAGCTGCAAGTGAGCAAGTCGAAGCGGAGCATCACTCTGGTGGAGAACAGGCCCATCCCCCTCAACTGCTCAGTGAAATCTCAGACCAGCCCCGATTCGCACTTCGCTGTGCTGTGGTACGTCCACAAGCCCTCCGACGCTGATGGCAAGCTCATCCTGAAGACCACCCATAGCTCAGCCTTTGAGTACGGCACCTATGCAGAAGAAGAGGGGCTGCGAGGCCGGCTGCAGTTTGAGCGGTCAGCATCCGGGGGACTCTTCAGCCTGACGGTCCAGCGGGCAGAGGTCCGTGACAGTGGCAGCTACTACTGCCATGTGGAGGAATGGCTGCTCAGCCCCAACCATGCCTGGTACAAGCTGGCAGAGGAGGTGTCAGGGCGAACGGAGGTCACTGTCAAGCAACCAGGTAGTATGCCCCTCACTGGTGAGATATTCCAGGGTAAACCTTGGGTCCTCTCCGTGCCTGCTGTCTCATATGTGCCTTGTGGAGCTCATTGAGCTTTTCTGGAGCAATGAGGATCCTCTGTTCTTCCTTCTGCTACAGCCTTGTCTCCAAACCCGTGTCACATCCTCATGCCAGCACCCCTGCGCTCCCTCACTGTTTGCTTCTGAGCCATTTTCCCTCTTCAGTGTGACCCTTCTCCATTTAGGCTGGGATGATGTGTGTTTGTGTGTCCCCACATAACAATTGGTATTTACATCAGTAAAGATGGATTGATGAAAGAACTAAAGATGGCCCTAATAAACTGAGAATAAAGCCTTACCTCAAGTAAAGAGATAGGGAGGCAGGCACAATCTCTGAGAGCTGCCTGGACCCAGTGTGAGCTTCTTTGGTAGAGCATCGCTATTTCACAAGGAAGCCTGTCTTGTTACAGCTTTCTTTTGGTTTCCTGTTTCTGGAGAATAAAATCTATCAGGTAGGAGGGATGTACCTGGATAGCAGGGCTGAAGCAAGATGCTTAATTCATTTTCTCTGTCTGAATTTGGCTGGCTAGCCATAAGCTGTGCAGACCTGGTGTCCTGCAGGTCTATTGAATGCAGTCACTAGTCAGTACCTTAGGTGTAGCTGTGCCTGGTCACACAGCAAGTGCAGTAGGCTTGAGTGTATTGCTCCTTGCCTGTCCTAGCTCTTCATTTCCATATGAAAATTCCCAGGATGGGCCTGGAACAGCCAGAGAAGGGAAGGCGGAAGCTGGGATTTACCCCCTCCTTTACATCACCTGCCTCCCTCTGATAAGAACTGTGCCCATTTCTTACTGTAGTGGCCATACCAGAAAAGTCCAAACTGTGCCTCTTAAAAGAACTCGTGAAGGAGTCGGGAGTGTACGACACGTCATTTCATGTGAAAGAGCTGATTGCAATCACCCCCAGTGTATCAGTGGAGCAAAAACCAGGGACATTCTCAGCACAGTGATGCACTGTGTGTGACTTTGCCCTTGACCCTTGTACCACTTCCCTTTTGCGGTGGTGATTCCCTATAATCAGTTGTCCAGTCTCTGCATTGTTTTATTCTCCATTTTCACAGTGCGTGAGTGCTTGCTGGTTTGGGTAGGATTGAGCTAGTGCCCATCTCCAAAAGCAGAATGAGAAAAGACTGAGGTGTGACCTTCCTTCTCAAGGTGTCCATATACTTAGGACCCCCCCAGGTCCTACTAAGTGATTGTGGCGCTCTGAGTTTCCTGTGCAGAATGGGGCTTTGTTACTAATCTGAGATTTTCAGACGAGCCTACAAACTGTAAGTTCATTTTGAGCTTATGAAAAGACAAAGGACACTTGCAGCCCGCAGTCACATTGTATTTTCAATTGCCTTTTCCCTTAGATAACCGCCTGCAGGTGAATCAGACACACAAGAACGTCACCATCCTGGAGAACCAGTGGGTGACCCTGGAGTGCCTGGTCAGCAGCCGGACCAGCCTGTCATCCCAGCTCTCTGTCGAGTGGTATGTGTGGCGGCCAGGACACCCAGAGAAGGAGGCCGTGGCCCGGCTGAGCCGACAGAGCATCCTGCGCTACGGGGAGGTGGCAGCGCTGGGCGACCTGAGGAACCGGCTGCACCTGGAGAGCCCGTCCCCAGGCCTCTACCTCCTCACCATCCAGAATGCTACCGTGCGGGACAGTGGGGCCTATGACTGCCGTGTGGAGGAGTGGCTGCTGGACCCCAGTGATCGCTGGTACAAGCGGGCAGAGGACCTCTCTGGCATCATTACTCTCACCGTGAAGCAGCCAGGTAACGAGGAGCCATGGGTCTTGTGCCACCAGCTTTTAAGAAATTCTCTTCTTTCTTTGATCATCCTTATGATTTACCATCCTTCCTGCAGTCAATTGCTGGTCAAGGCAGAGGGTAGGAGCATGGCAGCTGCAGGCCATGCTCACATTTAGCTGGGTGTCTTTGTTGCCACTTTGCTCTTCCGGAGGGAGCATGCAGCAGGGCCTACAAATACAGCTAATTGGATGTGGGATTGTAGCACCATTGGGTCTGTGAATTCTGTTTTACAGCACTGTAGTCCCCTGCTTCTATTTACTTTTTGATTGAGAATGAGACAGAAAAAGCTGTCTTGGGGCTGAAGGCCTGTGCTTCTCAGATGTGTACCCAAGGGGCAGGGAGGGTCCTTGCATGGATAAAAGGTACCAGAGGAGGCTGAGACCTTGTAGTTGTCCAGGCAGTTTCACAAGATGCTGCTCCCCATTCTATGAGTGAAGAGCAGACATGGGGTGTGTCGATCCAGAGCTTTGTTTGTGGGTTGGGACAAGGGCTCAGGCACCTTAACAGAGTGAAATTTGGTTATGAAGAATATGCCTGTGTACAGACAAATGGGTACTTCAGGACTTCTTAACCTCCCAGCAAAGTTTTAGGCCACCATCTCATCCATTATAGCAATTCATCCAACTCCTGTTGTGTAACACCACCTGAAATATGCTCACATTTTGACGTTCCCTGTACACAGCAAGACAAGGATCAGGGATCGCTGCAGCCTCAATTTCTTCTCATTCTTTGCAATATCTATTAGGAGAAAAAGTGCCAAAGAAATTAAAACCAGGAAGAAAATTCCAGTTTTGTCTGTTTTAACAGCACAGATTGGAAACTGCAAGGGCAGTTTACCTTGGGAAATACAGATTCTCCAGTTTTTGAGGCATATGACTCAAGATTAAATGCCCATCTCAAAGGAAGGCTGTAGTTCAAGCAGAAGTTATGACTTGTACTCACTGGGTACCTTAGAGCATTTAAGAAAAAAACACTGCAAGTGTTTCTGGTGCCTTATGCCTGCCTATGTCCTGCCTACAACCTTGTAACTCTGCAGTGGAGCTGGCCAAATTTCAAGATTTTTGAAAGGTTTTAGTGGTAATTCTTGTAAGGAAGATTTGTACTGTGAAGGAGAAGTTCTTTCAGGGGACAGCACAGCACTTACCCACAAGATCTTTGCTTGGGAAACTTTTCTCACTGAGATGGTTTGAGCAGAAGCACCCCAGGGTCTCCAGGCAGTAAATGAGTAGCGTACATACCTGCACAGTTATCAGTGTAATTCTTCGAGCTGAAAATTGCCAGCCCTGATGGACAGGGGATGAATGTGAGAGGAAATTTCTTTGGTTCATTTTGAGTTGTGGATATGGATTTGGAGTGGGAAGAAGAGGAGGAATTGGGAATGTCCTAAGATAAGATTTTTTTTAAAAAAAAAGGTGTGGTGTTTGTTTTTCTTTCATAGCAGTCAGTAACTGAAAAATTACTAAACTTAAAAATAGCATTATTTGTGACTCATATCTCATTAGTGAGGATCTCTGTACTCATCTTTCACTACAATAATCATAAGCAAAGGAAAAAAACACACTCAACACCTTCAGACTGCAGTTCTCCTCTTTTTGTTTAACTGGCGGAGGCAGGGAAGGCTTTTTGTTTGTTTTGACAAGCCATTTCCTTCCTTTCCTTCTTTTTACCTCAGAAGACACAGAAATTTCAAGACTTATCTCATTCCTGTTTCTGTTCGGGAGTCTCTTGAGGAGAATGAGAACTGGAAACACTGATGTTGCCTATAGCCTTAAGAGCTCTGGCCTTAATGAAAGTTTTCTGTGTAGGATCATATAAAAAGTATAGGAAAACTGCTGTAGTGAAAAGCACAGCACCCTCCTCCTTGCAGCTCCTACTGAGGCCCTTTGGAAAGAGACCCCAAAACCCACTTCTCACAACACCCTGGACTGGATTCTCCAGCTGTACAGCTAAGGAGATTTGTTGAGTCCACCAGCCTTGGAGGAGGCTTCAGGATCAACAGAGCCCTGGGGGAAAGTCCCTTCTGCTGTAGCTGTTCCCTGTGTCCCAGGGAAGGGGATTCCTGGACAAGAGCCTGCTTTCTCCCTTCCTCCCTCTTTGGGAGCCCGTGGGAACTGCCCCTCTTCATCCCCACTCAGAAGACCTCCCTCACCTCCCAGTCTAGTCTGGCCTTTCCTATGTATGTCCTTCACGTGCTGCCTACAGCTTTCAAAAGGCTACCCGCTCTAGAAAGGAGCGTGACATGGCCCCCAGGAGCCGATGACTGCAGTGTTCCCAGTGCTGTGTGCAAGACAGATGTGGTCTGAGGCTGGAAGAGCTGAAAGCGCTCGGCTATATGTGAGAATGAGAGCAAACTCCTGTTGCTGGAGGGATGCCCAGCTATCTTTGCTGGAGGAGAAACTGCCTCTTTCTTTGGTGAGCTATTGGCTTGCCCTTCATACTTAATTCCTACATTAGAAAGAGCTTTTTAATCTTTAAATGAAAGCTTAGATCTGGGCTGATTGTGATCTCCAGAGTACATGTTCCCTGGCAATATAACTAAATCAAATGTTAATTGCTCTTGAAATCAGCCTTTAATCAACTCATCTTAGATTCCGGCCACTGTATGTCAGTTAGGTAAAAACATCTCTTTAGCCTTGCAGCAAGCAATGGAGAAAAAAGGAGACATTTAGTGTCCTTGCTGCCTGTGTGCTGAGGGCATCTTTGTGGAGGAACCTGTTACCTAATGAACTTCACAAATGTTGGAAAAAAAGTTCTCTCTTTTGGCTTAGATGTACTAATTTTGAAGACCACTCTTGTATAAGTTAAGAATAAAAAATAAACAGAGAATGAAATGTGGTTTCCTCTGATAGCTAGGGAGTTTTATGTTGCTCCTCTGTGCACAGACTGAACTTTCATATTTCCTGATATTCTCTTTTAATGTGTCTAGATGAATTACAGAGACTTTCTCTTTTCACATACAAGTCCATTAGTGCATGCATGCTTCTTGCTGGGAGGCTGCTGCGAAAGTCTGTGTGGGCAGGGTGATAATGTGCAGCAGTGCTAACAACCAGCTCCTGTTTTGACTCTGAGCCGGATGGAGCATGGTAAGGTGAGGATGCTGGCTCTAGGGGGTTGACCAAAGAGGTGCTTGTGGAACTTGGCAGGCTGCGTGAAACCTTTGCATATTGCTTGGATCGCATCTAGCATTGGAGATGTGACAATACGTTTGTGCTGAGGAAGGGCAACTTTGAACATAGTATTCAGCTCTGTGTTCACCTCTCCCCTTTTATTGTCTCAGACCCCACCTTGCAGGTGGACACAGCCACCTCCAACCTGACGGTGCAGGAGAAGGAGTCCTTCCCGCTTGACTGCAGCATCCTGTCCCGCTCCAGCCAGGAGTCCCACTTTGCAGTGGCATGGTACAACCTGCGGGCCAGAGAAGGAGGCGACCGCTCAGAGGAGGAGGAGAGGGAGGCTGTGCTGAGTGTGGGCCCAGACGCCGTGTTCAGCCAGGAGGCCAGCCCCTGGGAGGGCCGGCTGCGCTTCCAGAGGCTCTCAGCAGTGCTCTTCCGGCTGACGGTGCTGCAGGCTGGTGTCGCCGACACTGGCAACTACTCGTGCCATGTGGAGGAGTGGCTGGCAGATCCCAATGGCGTGTGGTATCGGCTGGCTGAGGAAGAGTCTGGCACAGTCGCTGTTCACGTGCAGGATGCAGGTGAGAAGAGGTGACCATCCTCTTGAGTGGATGGCCTGTATGCCTCCTGTTCATTTGGGCATTTGTGATCCCTCCCTGCCTTTCCCTCTGTGGCCATAGAGCCTACCACTTCAGCATGTGTTCAGAGGCAGCCCCGCTGGGTTATGGCCCAGTTCCAGATTGGGTTTCAGGTGTTCACCATGCTAAATTGTGGCAATCAGCACCAGCTTTCTTGCCTTTTTTGGCAGCCAAAGTAGAAAGGCCAAGGAATGAATAGGATATGGAGCCTGGATCTGGTCTGCACTGGGGCAAATCTGTGGCTCAGATGTTTTTTCAGTCAGCTTGCTAGCTCCTAACACAGCCCTTATTCAGGCTTAGAATATCTGCCCTGCATTTAACTCTGCACTTGGGCTGTCTGCCCCAGAGTCCAATTTGCCCAGATCCAGCAGAGGCAGGCATTACTCTATGCTTGGGTTTAACCTTTTGCTTTGGGAAATGCTCTGGAATTTGGCTTAGCTCTGCACATGAGTACAGGTTTACACATTAGCAAGCAAGGGTCAGGATGAGGTTGGGCTGCTGGTGGATATACAGCCAACTTTGCCTTTTCCTTGTACTGGGATACTGCAGCATTATGGCACCTTGACGGTTTGCTCTCCTGCTCCTTGGGCACTGCCAGGTTACTAGGGCCTGTCTGCAGGACTGATCGAAGGGTGAGTTCTGTCTTTAAGGGAGCTCCTATGGCTGCAGCCTTGTACACAGGTGCTGTTAATCCGAGCTCGGCATGCGGAATAATTCTGCTGTTGAGTCTTGGTGCTGAAGAATGTCAGCTGCTAAACCAGCCCCGTTGTCGTAAGGAAGTAAGATCTTGTGTGATCCCTGAGCTGTTACACGAGGGCTTCCTCCCAGTAACTCTTGAAGCCGTTGGATGATTTTAGACACATCCAGCCAAGAGTTGGAGGCCTCAGCGATAACTAAGGTCATTAGAGCTTTTTGGGTACTCCAGGGAGATACCCTAGGATATTGCCTGTGTGTGCTGCCACTGAGGAAAAAGCCTTTGTGTGAGATTCCTCACTTGATTAAACACCAGAAGATCTATACCGGAGAGGACTCCGTTGTTGCACTCAGGAAACTTCAGGGGTGATAAAACTGAAGCATTCCCTGTAATAGCTTTATTTTGCTGCTATGTCTTGAAATGTTGGTATTTTTCTCAGAGTCCTACTTTCTGGGTTGATACAAATTAATGAACATCTGATTTTTACATTCCTGAAAAAAGTTTCTGGGCTGTGGATTGCAGAGAAGCTGTAAAATGTGACTGTCCTTTGTCTCTGCTTTTCAGGCTCTACCCTTCAGTCAGTCATCTGCTCCAACGATGCCCTCTTCTACTTTGTGTTCTTCTACCCCTTTCCCATTTTTGGCATCTTGATCATCACCATCCTCCTGGTGCGGTTCAAGAGTCGAAACTCCAGCAAGAACTCAGAGGGCAAGAATGGGGTCCCCTTGCTGTGGATCAAAGAGCCTCACCTCAACTACTCTCCCACTTGCCTAGAGCCACCAGTCCTCAGCATCCACCCAGGAACTATCGACTAAAAGGCAGAGGCGCCCAGGTGGATGCACAGAAAGAGAGAGAGAGAAGCAGAGACAGACCAGGAACCCTAAGGAACAGGGTGGTTTTTGTTGTTCTTGTTTCATTTGTTTCAATGTCTGCGCTCTGGTGCAGTGACTGAGCTCTGCAGAGCACCCAGTCGATTGAGACTGGAAAGTCTGAGGCTTCTTCAAGCATCTGTGGAAACGCAACCAGTCACAGGGACGGACGGGGGAGGGTCTATGTGCTTGCTGTACATAGCAGATATTCTTCACTGATTAATTTTGCTCCCATCAGTTGTTGTCCTTTGGGCCATGACTTTTTTTCCATTGTTTTTATTTTCAGTCACCCAAAGAACTGTAGACCTCCCCCTCCCTTCATACGGTGAGGAGTTCCCAGTGTACTTTTCGTCCTGGGACAGTCTCTTTGGAGTAAATGTATGTTTTCCAAAACAGACTTCATTCTTCTTCCTCAGACTCTGTGCCACAGCAAACAAGGTCTTTTCCCAAGGTGTGCTGAGCTAGACACTCCCTTTTCCAAAGCTGGCAAAGCCAGGATGAGATCCTGAGGCTAGCTGGGGTATTGGGAATTCCATCTCAAAGACTGGCCATAGCCTCAGCATCTTCTTGCCCTCATCTTCCTCTCTCAGGAGGAAGAAATTCACCATTTGTGAGTGTTCCCTGGTCTTTGGGCAGACTGAATATTCAGCACACTTGTAGAAAGACAAAAGCAATTTAGTTTGACTCCAGGAACTGAACAGAGAGGTGGGAGGGAACTACCTGAAAGCCCTGACTTTGTTGGTAGCAAGAGGCTCCTGGTACGATCTGGCTCATCAGAGACACACTCCTCCCTGGCCTCTGTGCTGCCACCTTTGAAGAGACGGGTTCCCTGTGTGCCCCAGTCGTGTGGGGATGGATGGCTGGATCCACTCTATAAAAACTTTAACTTGACCAAAGTAATGACTCTACAAAGGGGGAAGGGGAAAGCTCCACTAGTGGAGATTCACTATCCCTGGATGGTTTGGTGAAGGAGCCAGGTCACAGTCACGCCACGCAGCAGGGATGTGCAGTTAACCATCATGCGTCACAAAATTTCCCAGGGGCTTGCATGGCCTCCCAGCCTAAGCTTGAACTGGTGAAGGAGTGAGCATCGCATCTGCTCCCTGAAGGCTTCTGTGTCCCTGTGGGCTGAAAGAAATCTTCCCTGTATCTAAGTGCATGTGCCATTTTCCATTTCTGGGGCTTTAGGAGAAGAAACAGTTTCACCATGAGCTCCCCCTCCTGGCAAAGTCACCTGCGCTTTGCTGTATACAATTGCTGTGACAGAAAATGCTGTTCTTTCTGTGAAAGATATGGCTCTCGCGAACCAAACCAGGGCTCTCTCTGCATGGGGCACCTAAGCTCTAGAACCCAGTAATGCCAAGTACTCCTGCTGTGTCCTGTGGAGGAAACCGCCTCCTCCCCAATACACCCTAAGCATTATGTCTGGCGGAAGAAAATATTTGCCAAAAATGGCCTTTTGTTGTCTTCCTTGATGTCTTCCTGGCATATCTGGCCATTTATTTTTTGCAGCATGGCTGAAGCCAACAGGGGCAGTTGGGCGAAGCCACAAGACCCCACCTGCCTCATGTGAGATAGGTGCCATACCTACAGCCTCTGTCCCCTTCAGGGTGGTAGGACTGCTCTTTGCGAAGAGAAGAGGACCTCAGAGGATGCTCTGTAGCACTAGTAGGTTAAACCCTGATGCCTTGATGTTTCAGAGGTGGTGAAGCCGCAGGTGGAAATCTGAACTGTGTATCCTCTGTTCTGGCTGGAAGAGAAGCCTGCCTATCCCTACATGCACGCAGACAGTTCTGTTCCTGGCAGCAGGTGAGTCCATCAGATGTTCGTCATAAGCCACCTCTATTCCTCCATGAGAACGGCATTTATTTCTTCTTCAGCTGAGAACACAAAATTTCACTCATCCCTCTGTGAAGCCTCCCTCCTCAAGAGGTAATTGCTTACTGGCCCCAGCGTATGTGTAGTGTCACACTCCTATGTATATCACACACCCACACACTTGTCTTTCCTTTCTGGATAAGGAGTCTGCAAAGGGCGGAATGAAATGATAAGTGAAGGGAAATAAAGAACCAAGGCAAAACGAACAGCAGCTGCAGCCAGTGGGTATTGTTTCATAAATGTAATATCTCCTGTACGTACTGCTTCAGGGAATGAACTGCAATTCATTTCAGCTGTAAAGAGAGAGGAAAAAAAGTCAGCAGGAGCTGTTCATTCCTGAGAAAGCACTGCGCTGCATCCGAACCAGACTCCTCCTTGCCAGCCTGCCCTGGCAGCCCATCCCTGGAGCAGGGCTGTCTGCGGAGGGCTTTCCCACAGCAACGTCCCCCTGGGTGATCCCAATCCCTTCCCAGCCCCACTGTGGGAGCCGGTGCGTTCTTGCACCGAGCCCAGGATTTCTTGGGAAGCAGCTACCACGATGGTCACAGAATACCTTGCCGGTGACGTTTCTCCATTACTCTGGCAGTGTGTTACCCAGTCTCAAACTTCTCTTTGTTTTTATAAGGCAAACTTCCTGTAATGAGTTTTAACATAAAGCTTTTCAAACCACTCTCTCTGCTGTAACTTTCTATACTGAATCCAAGATGAAAGAGAGAAACCCTATCCATGCATGATGTGGAAAAATGTTTGGGATTTTTTTAAAAAGACCAGAAACTTTGTACTATGTTGCACTAAAACATGTTTTATACAACACACCTGAGAAGTGTAGTAAACTGTGTTGAAATTGTGATTCATATTGCTGCTGTTTTTTGTCTGAGTTAGGCTTTCATTAGGCCTTTATGCGCATGCCCTGCTGAAGCTTGCAGACAACTTTGCTCCCTCTGGCCCTCCAGGCATACAGCCCCACCCATCCCTTAGTTCATCCCATAACAGAGTATTGCATTTAGCAGAGGCATGGCGTATCCATTTATTGGATGGGATAGCCTGATTTTGAAATTGCTCTTAAAATAATAAGCATTTAGAAGTATAATATTTGGGATTTGAAGAAAAGCATATTTGTCACAGAATGAGCTGCATAATCCATGGCAAATGGTAAACAAATAATCATTACTAGTCTAGACTTGAATATAAGAATATAGTTTACTACAAGAGTTGCCTAACCTGATATAAAATGCAACCTCTACATTCATAGAATCACATAATCAGTAAGGTTGGAAGATCTCCAGGATGACCTCTGGAGATCATCTAGTCCAACTGCCCTGCTCAAGCAGGGTCACCTACAGCATGTTAGACCAGGTTGCATCCAGGCGGGCCTTGAATATCTCCAGAGAAGGAGACTCCACAACCTCGCCGGGTGACCTCTTCCAGTGCTCCGTCACTCTCACAGTGAAGAAATTCCTCCTCACATTCAGGCGGAACTGCCTGTGCTTCAGTTTGTGCCTGTTGCCTCTTGTCCTGTCACATGGCACTACTCAAGAGTTTGGCTCCGTCCCCTTGACACCCTCCCTTCAGGTACCTGTACACGTCGATAAGATCCCCCCTCAGGCTTCTCTTCCCCGGGCTAAACAGGCCCAGCTCTCACAGCCGTTCCTCAGAGGGCAGGTGCTGCAGCCCTCTGATCATCTTTGTAGCCCTATGCTGGACTCTCTCCAGTAGCTCCATGTCTCTCTTGGACTGGGGAGCCCACAACTGGATGCAGTACTCGAGATGAGGCCTCCCCAGGGCTGAGTAGAGGGGCAGGATCACCTCCCTCCACCTGCTGGCAACACTCTTCCCAATGCACCCCATGAGACCACTGGCTTTCCTGGCTACAAGGGCACATTTCTGGCTCATAGTGAACTTGTCATCCACTAGCACTCCCAGGTGCTTCTCTGCAGAGCTGCTCTCCAAAAAGTCAGCCCCCAGCCTGTATCGGTGCCTAGGGTTATTTCTTCCTAGATGCAGGACCCTGCACTTGCCTTTGTTGAACCTCATGAGGTTCTTCTCCGCCCAACTCTCCAGCCTGTCCAGGTCTCTCTGAACAGCATGGAAGCAAGCCATGCAGGATCGAGCCAGCCATTCATTCATTAGCAGCCCTTACCTTGCAGAAGGGTTTAGCCAGCAGTCTGGAACTTCCCCTTAGCTGAGATAGGAAAATAGCATGACGCATTCTTTAAACAGCAAAAGCACTGTGGAGCTCTGCAAAATGCAGCGGCAAAGCTGCAAGGTTAATTTTTTTGGTACTCAAAACAAAAAATACTCTCTACTAAATTAATTGTATGGGAGAATGTCACCCCCTGACACAGCTGGCTGTTGCCTCCACCAGAGCTTAGAGCAGATGCATCCTGAGAGAGGGAGCACAAGTTTTGTCTCTGCAGATGTTCAGTGCTAGAAGATGAGTGGCATCCCCGGCCCTTCCCCTTGGCAGTGTGTGGTGGGAGCCTGATGTAGCCATCATAGGCCACCTTGCCTGGCTTCGGGGACAGGAAGAGACCCCTGCTGCTTGGCTGCCCATCTACACCTCACCACCATGTGACTGCTCCCCGCCAAATCCCAAGCTGCTATTAAATATCAGTGCTCAAGACAACACACAGAAAAAGAAAAAGCAAGCTTCACCCTTGTTACAATCACATACACGGACTCAGCAGTTTGCGAAGAGCACAGCTAGCTTGCTGGAGACTAGCCAGTACCAAGCAGGTACAGGTCCCTGGCCACTGCCTCCAGGCGCTCCCTGAACTCCAGGTCTTGGTAGAGGGTGGCCCTCACGCCAAGGAAGCCGTGCAGCGCCCCCCACCAGCAAGCCGCGATGGCAGCCGTGGAGTCACTGTCACCCCCGTGGAAGAAAGCACGGTAAGCCAGCTCAGGCCAGGAGCCTGCGGCGCCTAGCAGTGCGTCATAGGCAATCATGGGGGCGTCATGCCCGCTGCTGCCCCCCCAGCCTGAGTAGCTGATGGAGGTGTAGAATGAATCTCTCTCTGCAACACCGTATTTTGAGGGGAAGGTAGGTGGTGAGACTCCATCCGATATGCCTCGCTCCTCCAGGTATTTTTCCCACTGCTCTTCAAAGTAATGCCTGCAAAAGAGAAGGGAAGAAGGACCTGCAGACAGGCATCCCCGTGCTACAGCAAACACCATTTCTGCATACAGGCACTACAGATAGCTAAAAAATGCACCCCACAGAAACAGCTGGAGCAACAGCTCAACAAAATGGTAGGCGTCCCATTTATCACACAGGTCGTGATTTACAGTAAGGTGCACAAGAGTATGTCTCAGTGCACTAGATTTCCCCTCCCTCCAGCCACATGGGAGAAGGCAGTCCAGCACCTGCTACTGCTGCTGTGCTGCAAGGGATCAAAGGCTCAGAGCAAGAACTGAGTCATCCTCCTGAGTTCACATATTGCCTCTGCCAGTGTCTCTGGGTGTGTGCCTGGGTCCACGTACAGTCACTCCGAACAAACATCCAGATTTGGTTAAAACTCTCAAGTTGAGCTCAACCCTCAGCCCAGTGCTCGTCCCCATCCCTGGTTCCCATCTTTCATCAGATTGTGGTTCCTTCAGATCAGAAGTCTAGCTACTTTATATTGGCCCCAAAAATGTCATGGCCACATGGCACAAGCAGTTCGCCCTTTTTTGTTTGTTTGTTTGTTTGTTTGTTTGTTAGAGGTATTTGTCCCCTGGGAGACTTAAGAAGAAAGTTCTTCTTTCTGAGCTGATTTGATCCCACAGCAGGCATATGCTGCTCTAAGAGTTTATAATGATGTGACTATAAAGCTTAAGCATAAATAGAGCTTGTCCTCTTGTATGTGCGGTTTATTCTAATTTTTAACAATTCCTTTTCTTTTAACCGTATATATTTTCATTACCCTGGTTTCTGCAGTGTGAAAGGGCTTTAGACTGTGCCTAAGAGCACTTCGAGAGAGAGAGTGAGTGCCCTTTGGGATCACTGGAAGGAAGCCAGCACAGAAACCTGCACTCAGAGCTTGCTTTGGGTGCATCTGAAAACAAAGCATTGAATGCATTGTGTGGCAGGGCCTGTGAAAAGCAGGAACACCTAGCTCACCAGTGGCCCATGCTCTCCTCCACGAAGAAGCCAGCATCCTTAACATAGGCTTTTGCTCGCGGCAGCACTTCCAACAGCCCCTTTCCCCAGGCCTGGAGGGGTCTGCGGTTGACCGCAAAGGCAGTGAAGAGAGCAGAGGCCAGGGAGCCCAGGTAGCCGGTGGGATGGTGGTGGGTCATTCGCCCACTCTCAATGCTGACTTGCACCAAGGTGTCCAGCTGCTGGGGGTGGGGGAAACGCAGCCCAATACACATGGAGCGCATGGCGGCACCACAGCCTCCTGCCTGGGAACTGAATGGGATTCTCCAGCCATCTGGCCTCTCTGGCTCCAGCTTCAGAGCATTTTCCATACATGTGTCACCTGGGCAGGAAGGAAAAGAGCCAAAGAAAGGAAAAAAACACCAATCAGGAGGCGATACGGTCACATCACACAGGAACATCAGGAAGACAGGCAGAGTAGAGGGAAGGAAATATTACTCTGTATAGGGATTCAGACCCCATAAATACATATGTAATAGATAAAAATAGGAGATTTGGAGGCGCATCAGATCACATTGATCCCTGACCCAAAGCAGGACTAAGTGTCTCTGTCTTATTCCTGACAGATTTTTAACCTCCTTATAGGGCTCTTTAAAGATGGAGACCCCACAACCTGCACAGGAATCTCTTCCATTGCTTCACTGATGGAAACGGTTCCTACTGATGAACTCCCTTGCTGTATTTTTAAGTTTGTTAGGAAGCAACGAACTTAGTACCTGCCTCACTATAACAGTTTGTTTCACACAACTGGCTTTATCGTACTCCCCTTGAATGTCTCTTAAATAAGCTGAAGAACAAAGGCCAGACCAAAGGTTTGTCCAGCCCATTAGCTTGTCTCCAAAGATGATAGCCACTAGCACATAATTACAGAAAGACTATTAAGAATGTACCCATTTCTGCTAGAGCAGCTCCGAACAGTCAGAGAAGTAAGGCCTTCCTGAGTCAGAAGCTGGATCCACAGGGTCATGGTCATTAAACCCCAGTGGACCTAACTACCATGAATGTCAGTCTCATTAGGTCTCATGCATGCTTTCAGACTCTTTTAACATCCCATGGTAACCAGTGCCACGATTTTTTTATGCAAAGTATTTCCTTCTGTCTTAAACCACTCATTTGACAATTTGCTGAAATTCTCTTCTAATTTTTATATTACAAGAACTAATGACTAACCTTTCTCCATGCTATTCAAGACTGAATAAGTTTTGTCAAGTCCTCTTTCCTCTACTAAAACTCCTGCTCCAGGCTGACATCCTAGACGAATTTTGCCTCTTCTCAGGCGGAAGGCCATGCCATAGCTCTATGCTGCCACCTCTTTCCTAGTGCTGTTATTTATTTTTTTTTAAAGAAATGGCTCTGCTTCTTCTAATGCTCCTTCTTTCAACACTTGATTTAACAGTCCAGCATATCTATGGGTGAAAGCCACGTGTAGAAACACATTCAAATCTTAGAGCCCCAAGTCTCTGGAGTGTTAAGCCCAAATGTTTGTTTGCAAGAAAGAGGAAACACTTTTGAAAAAAAAATAAATTATCTTTGATTCTCTTCTGCCTTGCCTTTTTTTCTTAGCCTTCTCTTCTGGCCAAATCTGAAATACTTATTTTCCAACAGAGAAGTTAATCAAGGGTGGGTTTCAAGTAGCTTAGTTCAAGTTTTGAATGTGTTGGATAACTGTGAAAGAATTCAAAAATGAATCTTTTCCCAACTGCAATATGCCTAGTTCTCTCACAAGCACACAGCAGCAGCTGACATGCTCATGCACCGAAGATGACACAGCAGAGCCTGCACTTTGCTAACTAGCCAAGGAGGCTAGCTGATAAATGAACATGCACATGCTCTGTTGCTTTAAATGTCAAACTAAGGAATCTGCATAGAGTAACAAGCAACTCGGCAAGAAGCTTGGTCCAGACTTTTTATGTAACTGTACAATTCTAGTATCTTTGGTGCAGTCTGATTACCATGATCTGAGACCTTACTAATCATAGCCAGGCACTGCACTAAGTACTCTACAGAGCTGTTTGCTTTTTCATTTGCAAATAGAAGCTCGGCAGTAGGATTTTTGTATACGGCACTCTTATTCTACCAGCACATGGCATTTACATTACCCTTTTAATTAACCTCAGTCCCTCCAAATCCAAGTACAGGCTGAGGATTGCCTTCCGTTCATGTACTAGAAACAAATAATGGTTGGCCACTGTCAAGAATAAGGTCACATGGATCCTTTTATAGTTCCGGTCCAAGTGTTTTTAGCATCTTTCTTTTCTGACAGTGTTGTGGCATGATAGGCTCATTAGATCAATGTAGGATGCAGCCCGCCCTGCTCTGTGAACTGCTGGGTAAGTTCCCCATGAACAAGTGTCTCAAACTGAAAAAGCAACACAGTGTTGTGGCTGCCCAAGTGTTAGCCTGGTGAGCCTGCCACGTGAGACAAACTCTGAGAACGGGAACAGCATAAGCAAGGCTCCTTCATAGGAAAAAATGGGTTGATGTTCAGCACAACCCACAGCGTCAGGTTACTTTCATTCTCGTGAGCTCATGACCCATGCACAAACCAGAACTGATATTTCACCAGCCTCAGAGGTGCCCAGTCTGCCTGCGCATCGGCATCTCTTCCACAGCCTGTCCGTGTAGATGAGACTGCTGTTTTTGCTGCCCTGCATGGCCAGTGTCCCACTGGATCAGTCCAGATGTTCTTCAAGCCTACCTCTAGCTGATTTACAGAGTGAAAAATGGCAGGGCCATATTTCTCTACTGGAGGAGGTACTACATACAGTGCTGGATATGGGTAGTACAGCCCTGCTGGGACTGATCATCACCAGCTTTTAACTGAACTGCGAAGGAGTTTATTTTTGTGACGTCTCAAAGTGTGAATGTATTCAGGCCTCTGAATATGCTTTTTAAATACTTTATTAATGCCATGCTGGCTGCTATTTTCCAAAATAGCAAAGAGTGATAGCAGTATAATTTCTAGCTTTATTGTGATTATGAGAAAACTGAGGCATTTTTCGAAAATTTTAGTTATGTATTTCTAAATACACTAACCATTGCACTTACTTATGATCTATAATAGGACATTTAAAAAGCCCTGTCAAACAAAATTACAGCTTTTAAAAAGACTGTGCCAACTATCCCATTTGTATGTCCTTGGTAAAGCCAACTTTCTGGTAGGAAGCTGAGGGGAAGAGGAGAGAGAGAAAAAGGGCTAAATGTAGCTCAAAATAAAAACCTGCACAACAAACAAAAGGAAAATGAACTTTGTAGTCTTGATGGAGCTGCAAGAAAAACATGTCTTGAGCACATGTTTGAGCAGGTTGAGACTTAGTCCTTGATAAAAAAGTGAGATTATTCTTTCATTAGCTATAATCAAAGGAAAATGTGGATGATGACAAGGCTTAAAATGTAAAGAAAGACTGGTTATTTTGCAATAATAGTCAAACAGTTGCTCACAGCTTTAAACCTGTGTGTGTAAGTTTAGGAGATTACTACTGACAACTTGCAAATGAAAAAAAAATGTAAAACACACCAGTATACAACAGTTAAGGCTCTTCTGATTTATGAAGAAAGTGATGTGTTGTAAATGCTATCCTAATCCTTCTAAACAATCAAAATATTAAAACTTTTGAAAGCTGAGTAGGAACACTAATCTGAAATGAAGTTGTTGGGTTTTTTTTTTTTAATCAGATTTTTTTAAACTGCAGTAGGAATTTTGGAGTCACGTAAATCTATTTTGGAAACTCAGTAAATCCTGTTAGAATTTCTTTGTGCTACCTAAAAGAAACTAAAAGTAACATGAGGAGAGTGCTATTCTAAGGAAAGAAGACATATAGGTGAAAAGCATGTGCAAATAAAGCAATCTGAAAAAGTTTCAAGTGTAACTGAATGTTATTTCTGGAATAGGCTTCCATTCAATTTATTTTGGCTCTTCATGAGCACAAATAGTAATGTTTGGGGTCTGCTGATATGCATAAAAAGATTAGTTAGAACAATCATGTAGTCCCACATAATTCCACAGACAGAAGAGTTCTTAGACCAAAAGAAATGGAGTGACAGGCAATAGTTTTGAAGCAGGAGTTTTTCTGGAGAACGTTTAAGACAGATGCAGTTGTATTACAGAAGAAGAAACATGGCCATGTTTGTGTCACTTCATTCATTGGCTTTGCTATCTGCAAAGAATGATGAATGTGGGGCTTCAGCACATTGCAAAAAGCAACAATGCCTGTAGGGACTAACTTGCCATTGAGTTGAGAGAGTCAGGTTAACTTTTCCTCCTGGGGCTGCTTACTTGAGGGAACCTGCTGAGACCTTCTGATGACTAATAAACTTGTGGGAATCCTTTTGTCACTGGGAGTTTTGTTTTTTGGGTCCAGACTCCCTTGTGTGGGTGAACAATATGATTTCCCCCCACTGTTGTGGGGGAATCTCCTCTCTATTGGGTGAAAGTTGCAGCAACAACTTTCCATTCTCAGCTCTAACGGCTGCAATTCCCTGAAGAGTCTTCACTTTGGCTCTCAGATGATAATCTGGAGTTATGTTCTCACTTAAAATCTATTTATTCTGATTACTGGAGCAAATTAGAGACAAGTGAGGTCTAGCAGTCTTACTGTTAAGATTTATCAATACAACATGCAGACTCCAGATTGCAGACTGTTTCATGGATGAGATGTTCCCTTTGATAATACGTTAGTGAGCATTAAACAGTCAAAGCTCAGAATTTAAGCTCTCAGAGGCTCTCTAAGGCCTATTGGACCCCTTTTCTGCAGTTTCAGCAGGAGCCCTACAGAACACAATTACAAGAACATTTTTGTCAGACTTCCACTTTTTCCACATACCAGTCTTTCCCCCATCAAAATCTTATGAGATAAGTGTCCATGGACCCAGTGACCACTAAAGAAGATGCACCTCTTTGCTTAGCTAGCCTGACCTTTCCTTGTCACTCCAATTGTTTGCCATGGCAAATTTACTCTAAAACCCTTCACTTCCAAACTGGAACTGCTTGTGGGCATGTTGCAGCTAAGTTACTCACATAAGGACTGTAGCATCTGTGCAATTATCCTCAGCTATTTCTAAAATTTCAATTTAGGCTCTTCTCATTTTCAGCTCAGGTTTTAGTCACCAAGCTTAGATAGCAGAGGCAAAAATAGCTTCCAGGCATTGTCTCACAAACAGCTGTGGTTAGTCCATTTTGGTAGAACCCTTCAGTTGTGGAAACTATTAGATGCTTCTTTGCCGAAACAGCAGGGATTCTCTGGAAAGTTTAACTTGCTGGATCCTGCTGTCCTGGCAGACACCATTACCCTTTCTTAAATATTTTATTAATTAATCCACTCATACAACTGAGTTTATCTATCTTAAAGAATACTGCTATCTCAGCTCACAATAGCAAGGTAGGAGGGGCTGGGACAAGGTATGCAGAATAAATTCCTTCTCAAGTTTCTAGTCAGGCTTCTTGTGGAAATGTGCAGCTCTGTCACACCATGCTCGGTGACCCTAACAGAGTAATGCAGGATTTGGCCTTTCCAGGGGAAAACATGTTTTATGTCAAGTCAGAACTTTCCTGATAATAACTAAGGAGCCTAAAGTCTAAGGAGCTCCTATTTAACTTTCATTCAAGCGTCCACAAGAGGCTGGGCCAGACGTGTGGAGAAATGACAGCTTCTGGGAAGAGTTGGGTCAGCAGGCCTAGATTAACCATATATACAATAGGAAAACATCATATATAGCCTGACTATTACAACCTCTGTCAACACACCCTTCCTAAACAGTGCCACACACTGCTGATCCCCGCTACTTGTGACCCAAACCTGGCAGTGTTGCGTTTATGCAGAGAAAGGAGAGCTGATAGAAAAAACAACTTCAGAAAAGACAGCTGAGTCCTGACTGTCCAGGTGCAGAAGTGGACGTGTGGAGCTAGCCAAAAGTAGACTTTGGGTTTAATAAACTTAATTATTCTAGGCAAATTATTCTTTGTGCCTTTAAGTACATTTTAAATGTGATTTATTGCATTTGTTATGAGATGTTCCATGTTAATTCTGTTTAAACGTGTTGCTTTAACACAACATTTCAGGGTGTGTCCTGTGAGTTTTTCTAATCTAGTTCAGAGAGGGTCAAACCACCTCAGCTTGCCTCATTGTATCTTCTTCAATTCAGCCTGAGACAGGTACCAAGTGTAAAAAACGTCCGTACAGTCCGGTTAACACTATAGACAGCCAAAAGCAAAGCCTTAAGTTGAGAAGCAGGGACAGGAAGCCACGCTACAGGAAAGCGAGAGACTGTTAGCCCTGAGGAGAAAAGGGGGCTGGCACGAGAGGGGTTACCTGGAGCTCTGCCTGCCATGTCGTTCATGCACTCCTTGTAGTTCTTTGCCAACAAGGAGTAGAGATGTGCTAAATCTGGATTTTTCCCAGCAGCTACCAGGGCTTCAGCTGTGGCCAGGTGCATCACTGTATCATCGCTGACTTTCCAGCCCCGGATACTGAAGTTGCCGAGCCCCCCCATCTGTGCCAGCTCCTTGTGGATTTTAGGGCCGCTCTGGAGGAACTCCCATTTCCCATTGTAGAAGCCCAGCGTGTCCCCAAGTGCACTCAGCACCATAGCTGCCACGTAGTTCTCCATCGCCCTCGGACACAATTTTTGCCCCACAACTGCTTCAATGCAGCAAATACTAGGGGAAAAGAAAAAAAAAAGCAAGTGAGAGAGGGAGAGAAGCAGAAAGTCTTTCTCATCTTGGTGCAGGCTAAGCTTTGACAGCTCAGCTGCTTGACCTAGCACCTTCACCTCACTATTTTCCTCCCAACTGCCTGTTTGCCCAGGACCTCTGGGCACAGGCGCAGCGCGCAGGCACAAGCCTGTGAGCCCGTGCTGTGGAGCGAGCCCGGAGCTGGGGACGCCGGAGCCCGGTCCCCCCAGAGCAGCAAGAGCTGCGCACCGCGCCGGTTCAGAGCAGCGGCAGCACTGCAGGCACGGGTACCCCTGCCTTCAGAGCCTGGCGACGGAGGTTTCTGTTCTCAAAAGCAGAATTGAGTAGCGGGGGGGGGGATATTTTAAGTAAAACACCCCCCTCCAGCCAAAATACACCCTTCAGAGTTTGTCACTTTTTATGGCTGCGTCTTCGTAAGTGCTAAAGGGCCTGGAAGTCTCCTTTCACCGTATGACTTGGGAAAAATGCCGAAAGAAAAATCACAGACATATAGTGAAAATTCAAATTACTAATCAACTGCTGGAGGCCGAGCATGTGATTTGCGTAACCGAGAAGGCCTCTTACCGTTGAACTTTGTTTTCGTTCGTACGAGCGACTGTTACTTACACGGCGAGCGCTCTGAGCAAGAGCGGCGGGGTCCTCCCCGGCGCTAGGGAGGGGGGCGGCGCGCAGCTCCCGCCGCTGCGGCCCGCCGCGGCGTCCGGTGGCTCCGCGGGGCCCCGTGCCCTGCTGCTGCAGCTGCTGCCACGCAGGGCTTCCTGCGGCCTTTCGGCTACCCAGGGGGGCATCCCGCGGCCATGGCTGCTCCCCCGGGGGGGCAGGAGGCGGCAACGGGCCGGGCCGCGCAGGCCGAGGGCTCCCCCGCCGCCCTCGCCTCGCCGCCGCCGGCGCTTCCCGCCGTGCGTAACTGCCGCGTCACCGCCGCGCCGCCCCGCAGGGCAGCGACCCCCCGCCCCACTCCCCGGGGGTGGGAGCCCACTGCCAGCGGGGCTCTGCCCCACCACCACCACCGCCACCACCACCGCCATCACCGCCATCACGCCCCCGGCCCGGCCCGGCGGGTTCCACACCGCCGCCACACCAGCCGCAGACCCCGTAACCGCCGGGTCACCCACCCGCTGCCCCCTCCCTTCCTTATCACCATTTCTTTTTCTTCCTTTTTCCTTTTCCTTTTCCTTTTCCTTTTTTTTCTTTTTTTTTTGGCCCAGTTATTATAGGATCGAGGGGTCAGGAGGAACAGCTGTCATTCGGGGCGGTGCAAGAAAGTTTCCTGGGCCGTGGAGCTAAATATAGTCTTTTGTTTTCAGGATTATTTCTTCCTCAGCACCTTCAGCAGCAAAATATTCGTTAATTCGGAAATGAAGTCACCAAATGGAAATCAAACATTTTGTTGGAAAACTGGAAAAAAAAAATGTCAAAAAGTGAGGCGTGCGTGCAGCATTTCCCCTGTTTTTCAGCTGAAGTTCTTCACTTATTTCACCTCCCCTGCTCCTTCTGGCCTGATCCCAGCTTGGCCCGGTCTCCTCCTGGGGGAGCACGGTGGCTCTGCCCCGAGCCTGCAGAGGGGAGAAACCTCTTCTTTCACGTTACATTTATATCGTCCTTTCTGAGCACTCATCCGCTGCAGCTCGAGCCGATGACCAGCGAAACCAGCCAGCCCTGCCCCATCTCCAGCATTTCCCCTCTGGTTCACCCCCCTGCCCCATCCCTCAGCGCGGCAGCGGCCAGTCCCCACGCGTGCCCTCTGCAGCCTCGCATTCGGCTGGGTTTGGCCTCAAGGGACAAGGTCCCTCCCACGTCCCAAGCTCTGGGTCAGTTTTTGACCCGTCTTTCGTTGTTGTTGTTGTCGTTGCAGTTTGCTTCAAGTTGTATCTCTAGGTGTTTGATGATACCATTGCCTCCTACAAGTTTTATATTGTATTTTTAAGGATGTTGGTGGTTGCACAGTTCAGGGCTTCTAGTGAATGGGCAAGGAAGGAAAAGAAGCAGGAAGCAGGAGTGAGATACAGGATCGAGCATGACTTGGGCTGACCTTTGCTACGGCTGATCCTTTTCGACAACCAGTGATTGTTTAATGTGCCACACACCATATCTCCAGAGCCCGGATTCGCCCAAGAAGGTGCTGGTGTCTCTTATAGGAAAAAAAAAATCCCCCCACGCCTATGAGAGAAAGTGGTGGTAGTTTTTGAGCTGCAGCCCTGGGGGATTTCAGGGCAATCAAGATGTAGCACTGGGTCAGAACAGAGTCCCTGGGGAATTTGGGGGCAATTAAGGGCGCAGGGCTGGAGATGGGCCCAGGGGAATTTCAAGGTAGCTGAGCATGCAGAGCTGCGCTTGAGCATCTACCCCAGCAGCTTCGGTGGTTTAATATTCAGTGCCCATTCAAATATCGACTGCTGCTCTGCACGATGCTGTAAATGTGGAGTTTTAGAAGCTTCTGATATAGAAAATAGTAACAGAAAAGGAAGTGGGAAAAGAAGTTGCCTGTGTCTTAGCTCAGCCAGCAGTGCCTGCTGACCTTTTCTGCTTCTCTGGTTCGTTCTGTTTTATATAGAACTACTCAGAATTTACTCAAGTCGGTGCAACACTTAAAAGCAAAGCAGGGTTTTCCTCTCTCAAGTTTTGGGCCTGTCAGATCGAGAGGCCAGAGCTTTTGATGGCTATCTGTGAGGAGGGGCTTCTGCTGCACCTTTAAGGACAAGGGAGAGAAAAAGAAATTCATAGGGTTCCCAAAATAGCCAGAAAAATGGGAGAATTCCTCTGCAAGAGTACAAAATGCCTGTAACACTGAAATCTCTGGATCACATCATGGTTTCCTGGTTCTTGATCTTGTTCAGCTTCCTAAAAATTGAAACCACAATATACTTTGGAGTTAAGTGACATCTGAGACATAGTACAGAAAAACAGTGAGCAGCGATCGCTGAGAGACAGTGGCTGATGAGCCGTTCACAGGAGCTGCGAGCACGGGGCTTGTAGTGGGAGAGAGGTGATTTTCAGGCCCATGTGCCATACCCTGATGCCAAAGGGCTCTCCTGCAGGGTGGGCAGGAGAGCATCCTTCATATGGTGTGCTGGCCACCCCGGGGTGCTACGTGCAGCATTGCCCTGGGTCACTGTGTGGCACCGCCACGCCAACTCAGCAAGGACTATCTTCCAGTTTTGAGCCATGCAAAGAATTAAAAAGAATTAAAGACTAACTATATTTCAATTTTCTAGAGTTTTTTTTTTCTGTTCTTTCTTTTTTTTAATGAAAATTAGGCTGCGGTGGACCAAATGCCAGGATATGCCTTCTGGAAAGTACCATCTCGGAGCAGCTTGCTGACATGTCCCTGCCATTTGTTGGACACTGTGGTTAGTACTCACTCAGAGTCAGAATTTTCCTTCATATTCATCTGGAAAAAAAGGGTAATTCTCTTTGACTTAAAATATGTGATGTTTTAGATGAGCCCAGCGTTTAAGAGCCCAGTTCTGAGGCGCAGTGAAAGGTAGCATTACAGCACCAGGACAACATACTAGTTTGGACTCTGTGCGATGTTTCCTCAGAACTACACAAAGTCTTCAGGCGAAGAGCTGGAAGAAAGTTCATATTAAAAATTGGTGGTCACTGCTGTAACTTCCACCCTCACAAACTTGGCAATGCCCCTATTTTACATGCTACAGCTCTCCCTGAAATGGGACAGCTCACACATTAATCTTCTCTTTGGCCCTCAGATTCAAACGTGACTTTCCAAGGGATCTCCTGGGCCCTCAAGCATGTTCTGTTTGGATCCATGCCAATCATTAACAGTCCCTTGTCCTTTTAATAGCACTTTTCTCTTTAATGACAGTAGGCATTTTTTAAGTGGGGAATACTTCTGGGCTTACCCTAGTTTTCAGTCCCCAGGTGTGTGCCTTTCTTTGTCACAGGCCAGAGCAAATAATAATTTAGCACAACAAGCAATGACTGAAATTCAAAGCAGAGGCATCAAAAGTCACGTGAGGTCAGCTCAGGATCTGGAGCCCTGTCTGCAGAGCACCTTGGCAAGGATTGCTGGCAAGGCAGCCATGCGTGACTGTACACGCACATGCGAAGGAAACACTCGCTGTTGCTGGATGCCTGCGGCTGCTGCAGCCGTGCTGACTTGATGTTTGCAGCCAGGGGGCTGAGGGGAAGCTGGTTACAAAGATGAAGCTTGTGCCTAGAATTGGGATCATGAGTGGAGATATGTCTCATGAGAGAGGATTTGAAGGGCTGTGCTGAAGCAAGCCCTTGGGAGGATCCAACTCGCTGCCCAGGGCAGAAGGGAAACATCAGAAAATTAGTGTGAACTGTGCATTGTGGTACCTGCTACTCTCTCCAGGATGTTTCCAAAAGCCCTCTTTAATACAGATTTTTTTTTTTTTAAGGAGGGGGGACTACTTCAAGTAGGCACAATTCTGTGATGCCAACTTGGGACAACCAGCAAAGTTGGTCACACAGGAAATGTCTCCTGCTGAGCTGAGAGCTGTGATCACCTCTCCTGCTTCCACGTCTGGGAAAATGGACTGCAAATTCATCTTTGCTGCCCATCTGTTAGGTGCATAGCTGTCTTCTTGGCAAACTGGGCTGTGCGGGAACAGCTACCTCTCTAGCAGGCTGCATGCCTTGCTTCCAAGCCCAGGGAAGCCAATGAAGTGGTCTCAATCAGCTTCTGCGGAATGGGGTTTGGCTCAAGCAGTGGATTGGCAGGCCAGTTGCTCCACGATGTGAATAAAGTGACATTCTGATTTTTGGTCATGTGCCAGTATTGGTGCTGCACTCCCTTCAGTGGCTGAGGGGGTCTGCAGGCCATGCCTCTGTCCCTTCTGCTGCTGCCTTCCCTGAACGCCTGACAGTTACGCAGGTACTTTCTCGACACACAGGGGCTGTGGGAACACACTGGGGGAGAGCGTGCTGGCGAGCCTGCCTCCCCATAGCAGCTGATGAACTGGAGGAATTTGTGATTTTTAGCTCCTCCAGCAGACCCAGTGACTCGCATTACAGCCACTGGTAGGCTAAATTTGAAGGTTCTTGGTGCTTGAGTCATAACTCATCGATGAAGATAAGCTCCAGCAAGATATGATGGGTTAAACGTGGCCAGTTAGTGTGTGTGTCAGGGAGTGGTTATTGGGTTAAACATCCCATAGATTTTTGGAATGAGATATTCTTCCCACCCTGCAGGAGAACTGATGTTAAAAGTGTTAGATGTGTTTTCCACTTTCAGGACAGAGTTCTCCTTTCCATGTGAAAAGATACAGCCTGGGAAACATAATGCTGGCCTGTGTTATAGAAAATATCTGTCAGTTGTGAGGATAGTGAGGAGCAACAGCAGGAGAAGAGCTTAGTCTGCTGAAACAGAGAGCAAAGTGGGTCTGTTAATCCTAGCAGTAGCTCCAGTGAGGTCCCTAGTGTTGACACAGCAATCGACTGGTTAAGTATAGGTAGTTCCCACAGCCAAGGTGTACTGCCACACTACAGCTGAGCTAAACCAACAGTCGGGTCCTTCTGAAAAGCAACTCAGCTCCTCTTCTTTCTCTTGCCAGCAATGAGGGTCATCTGCTTTGCAGTGTAAATCCCGTTCAGCCCCCTATTCTGGAAAAGAAGAGTTAAGTGATGGTTAGAAGCAGTCTACAAATAAGTGGTAGGGAAGGGAGAGTCTCCTCTTTTGTCTGCTGGTAAGTTGTAAATGTGTTCAAGTCACCTTGTGAAACTGCAGGTTGTGTAGGAGTATCAGAGCTAAATTTGAGGCAGGAATGGTTGGGAGGCAGTGGGACACTAGCTGAGGCCTGGAGAGGCAAGGAGAAAGGAATGGCGTTCAGGAATTCCTGTTAGGGTCAGGGAGTACTTGTAACAACAGGGCCTGCTAGGCTGAAGAATGACTTTCATCAGCTTGAATGACTTAAACAGAGACTATGCAAAATCCTAGATATGATAACTTAGGAAAAGCCCTGTGGTGGCTTTGAGTTATTTGATCAAGTGGTTGTTTTTCCACCATAGAGATTTCTCTGATCTCTGACCTGAGCGTTCTCTCTTTTTTGGCTTTCTCTTGTGCCTGTTTCTTTATCAGCTCCCTCTAAAATACTTTTGTTCATGGGAATGGCTCCTGGTTTTGGTTGTATACCAAAAGAACCAAAGAGAATTAGTGGGAAGCGGGTTAGGGAAAATGACAGCAAAGCATGGTCTTTTAAAGGTTACTTCTGCATTTAATTCTTCATGAATTGGATTTCAGAGAATTGAGAAGTGCTGGTGTATGACAGAAGGGGAACAGATTAACAAGACCACTGAATGCTCTGTTTTATCCGTTGGTCTGACAAGGCTTAAAAATATCTGCCTGCTTCCTTTCTGCCGTTACGTACTTCATGTGATGCAAACCAGTGGTGACATTGCCTTGCTACATGGAGAAGTCCTCACAGGAGGAGGAGTGGGGAGGTAACGTGAGAACATTGACTGCTGGGCTCCCCTCTTCCGGCTTCCCCGTCATCCTGTGCATGTAGCCAAACTCACATGGGAATGAAGCCTTTGGAGGAGTCCACAAAACACACTGCTGTGCTGTGGTGTGGTTAACCCTCCATAACAGCCCTTGTCTGGCAGAAAGGATGGGCAAGCTCTCAGCAAAGGAAGCTGCTAACTATGAAACCACTAGTTTTAAAACTGAGGTAGCATTTGGGGTCTGGGAGGAGATGTACTGTGACTGATCTCACAGATGTGTGACTGTATGAAGCTACAAGATAATGTAAAATAAACAGGTTTAGGTAGAAAAAAAAAACAAACATACAAGCATTGATTAGTGACTTGTTTCAGACCACGTGTTGTCAAAAGTTGGTTGAGAGTAAGAAAATCACTACCAAAGCAGACACAGGGAAGCCTTAGAATAAGGATATTGCTTCTATAGTAGTTTCAGTATTGCTGGAGATCTGTACCCATACAATAACAATGGCTCTGCAATGCATCTGAAGAATCTCTTCTGCTTGAAGCTGAGAGGAGAAAATAATACTTGCCATTTCTTTCTGTATTGAAGACCCCTTCCTTCCACTTCAACCTAAACCCCCAGCAGTAGGAGTGTGGAACAGCTTATCGCTTGATGTCAACGTGACAGGAGCATGGACTTGGGGATCAGGTCTTGTGTCAGAGCAGGTACTAGCTGAATGTGGGAAGCGTGTTGGGCTCAAGGCCTGTCAGAGCATCCATTTCTCTGGAATAGTTGGGCGGCTGTAAGAGAGAGAGGAGCATAAGATCTTTTTGCACACCATTCAGTCATTTACTTGCACTGGGACAGGTGCTCTAGAATTGAAATGTTCCTTATCCCATCCTCAGTCTCCAGAGCCTTTTAATTTTTTCCACTGAATACCCCTGGCACGGCAGCCACTTTGATATAACCTAGCCATGCATAGCTTAAGTTTTCTTGGCTGTGGTAGTGAAACCTGTGAGGCCACACTTGAGCTGACATGAATGCATCCAGCCATAAATGAGGCTCATATGAGGAACTCGTAGGTGTCTTGCACCTCAGCCAGGAGAAAAGCAAATCAGAAGGGCTGAAGGCATGACAGCTGAAAAGAGGGTGGTTGTACATGTGGGTGGGTGAGGGAGCAACAATAGGCTGCTTAATCTCCAAGTCAAGGAACTGGTATGTGAAAACACAGTTCAGTGGTAAGAATTTCTGCCACTAGGGAGGAGAGTAGCAAAGGTCATTTCTATCATTAAGAAACAAGGATGAAGAGGTATGTGAGCTGGAATCTCCAAGCAGCCAACTAGCCTGACCTTGGGAAATGGAAAATGAGATAAAGTGCAAAATGAGTTTGCCAAGGCTATCTCATAATAGGCTATCCCAGTAGGTTCATTTTGATAAGATAATTGACTATGTAAATGGAGGATTTCAGAAAGGCAACTCTTACGGTGCTACCAGCAAAACTATTAAGTTGGAGAAAAAGGGATTAATGTGAGCATTGTAAAGATTCACCTAAAGAAAGGATGTTAGGAGATTGTGCCTCAAGGGAAGCAAGCAGGCTGGAATGGGGTTACTGATGATGCTCCTCAAAGGGCTGATCTTGTTTACCCACAGGCTCTAATCAGATTTGGGGACAGTATAAAACTTGGAGGGCTCGTCAGTACAGAAATGGCTCAGATTGTCATGCAAGGAGAACTGACAGCACAAAGAACTGGTATAACAGCAACAGGATGAAAGTCGTCTCCACAAAGCACTGGGTTTTGTGTGCAGAGGCCAGCAGTGAGATGTCCTGCTCCCAGCTTGTCATCTGCCATTTGGAAATTACAGAAGAAGGGAAGTTTTGATTGATCGTAAGATGACGATGAGTGCTCACCACTGTGCAGCCGAGAAAGAGATGAATGTGACCACAGGTGAGATCCCCACAGATGTTTTAAAGCAGTTTTGGGGCCATAGTGAGGGCCCAGAGACCACAGAGTAGGTGTGCTGGGTAGCTCTGGGCAGCCCTGACTGGGGATGAGGCAGAGAGGGACCGTGGCAGGGAGGGGAGACTGTTGTGTGGGGAGAGCAAAGTTGGCTTGCTCAGCCCAGTGCCCAAAGGCTTGGAGTAGGTCTGGCTGCTGGGCAGGAGAAGCACTGTTTAAATGAAAGTGCGGTGCTGCAACCAGAAAGCACATGGTGCCAGTGCTTTGCCAGGCCTCTGGCAGAGCAGGTCTGAGCCTGTGTCTGCATAGCCCCTGCGAGCCCGCTGCAAAGCTGTGCTTGTCTAGCAGGCCAGCAGGGCTGGGCACAATGGGCCACCAAGTCCAAGATGGCCAGGTGTGACATCTGCTGCTTGATCTTCCCCAGAGTACCTAGGGACAGGGCTCTGTGCTCTGGACATCTCTTCTGGCCAGTTTGTTTCAAGCTTGTTTGCAAAGGTGGATGGTGGTTGCCAACACTCCTGAAAATCCAGGCTCAACTGCATGGGAAACATAGGAGAGAAAGCCTGTGTACAAGTGAGCACAAGCAACAGCATCCTTACCTCTGGATTTCTCCTCTCATGACTTTTTACAAGCATATTTGAAGCTCAGGCCTTTCTTCAATCTTTGACATCTCCAAGTGCCTTAAGTGGAAGACAAGATATATTGGTGGAAGAGCTGACCTCAATAGACGGGTTCACCCGAGTAAGCCTCACTGAAGGAGGATAACATCTCTGAAGTCAGTACAAGGAAACAATCCAAGTAAAAGGTATCCGTATCCCTGAGATCTGAGGGTTTCCATCAAAGTGTGATATCCAAGAAGAGGGGGAAGTCCCATGGCTTGCACTTACAGAAAATCACTCTGGTTTAGATTTGAAGGGAAAAGAAACAAACCAAAGCTGGACACCACATATAGGTTTGAGGTTCAGATGTTTTCAGGTTTGGTTCTTGTTTTAAGTTGTGGGGCTTTTGATTTTGTTTGTTTTCTCCTGAACTCCCCCTCCCACCTTCAAATGTCAACCTGGCAGGTTTCTGGAATTGAGTTCTTTTGAACTTTGCTTCCTGAAAACTCTGAATTTGCACTTCCCATGTTGATATCAGATTTGTGTACACAGTAGAGTAAGCTTTGTTTGTAGATGCATCAGCAAGGATAGATACGTAACTGTTTTCTAAATAAACAAATCTGCCAAGAATATTGTGTTTGGCAAGAAAATTAATGTGAGGAATAGCCACTCCGCAGGTTGCCAGCACAACCTTGTTGCAGATGGAGTTTTTGGAGGCTTTTTGTACTGAGCACACACAAACCAAAACCAGTTAATGCTTTATAGCACATACAGACACATTTTTTTACAAAGGGTTGCAAAAAGAAGGCTCCATGACAGTGCTCTTTCAACTGTAAATTTCTTGTTCCCATGCATAAAGAAGTTAGAGCCCAGTAAGAATATGTGGGAACAACTTTAGCAGAAGGAAAATAGCTTCTTATCTTGTGACTGTTACTCTTAGAAATAGATGTTTCTTTTCTTGCTGAATTTTTTTGTTGTTGAATTTTTCATAGGTCAGTCTAAACCATAGCTGACGTATAAAACTTTAGCCTTTAAAATTAAGCCTTACCACAAAAAGCAGATGATAGCAATGCCTAGCAAGGATGATTATAAGGCAGTGTTTTCAGCTCTGCTTTTAATACAGAGTATAATTCTGCTCTTCAGTTTGACTACCATGGAAATCAGCATTACATTATCTATACAAATCTGTGTCAGAATGGTAGTCACACTTGTTAACACTTTGTGCTTGTCCATATGGGGAAATTGTGAGGGCTGTGAATTAGCAGCATGCTCATTGATTCTAATTAACTCCTCTTGTATGCTCTTAGTGAGCACCGTGTGTGATTTGTCTTACTCTGCTTTCAAAGACAGGAGAGATTAGCTGGTCCAGACACACGGTTACAGCAAAGTTGCCTATGACACTTGGCACTGATTTAATATCCTGCTTTTGCCAACAGGGAGTGACCCCTCCTCTCTGCCCTCAACCACCTGATCCTGCTGCTGGTTCTGGAGATAGCCTCATATCCTAGTAAGTTGGTGCAGCTCACAAAGATGGCAGAAAACTAACCTAGCAAAGAAAAACAATTAAACAATTACTGCCAGACTTGCACATTGAATCAGATTCCATGAGGGCATTGAGATGCACGCTCCATCCAGGGAGGTTTATCAGCCACATGGAAGTAATTCTTGGGATTTTGCAAGCTGGTGAAGTAGAAGCCAAGCACAACGTGAATTAACTGTGCATTACTGAAATCAAAACAACATCCTGACATGCAAAACCCACTTAAAAGTTGTCAGTCCTTAGTCATAATGACAAATTCCTCAGTTGAGCAGGATGAATGCCCAGCAGACCTCATCTAGAGGAAAATAGCTCCAAAGAGCTACTTCTCAAACATACCATTTTATACCCCCTATTCATTCATTTCATGCATACATTTTCATATCTGTACACCATCATGTTCACCCAAGTGGCTGGACATTTATTTGTTTACGCTTGCATTGCTCTTGTTTCTCACTGTCTCCGTGGTTTTACTATTAGGATAGCCTGACCTTTCATGGACCTCTGCCAAATATCCAGGATGAAGCAGTTCTCGAACCTAGCCTCCCCATCGTCCATTCTGATGCCAAATGGTAGCCTTGATGAATGCAAGGGCACTCTTTGTTTCTCCAGGTGATACAGACCTATGCTGTCCTGTCTAGATAAGAACCAGTTTGAAAATCATCTTCCTTGTGATGCTGGCACTTGTGCCAAACAGTAAAATGCCTGATTAGCCAGGCCTCCTAGGGGCCTGGTTGTCCTCAGCTACCCTCCTGCACTGCTAACAGTCATGGCAGGGAGCATAGGTGCCTATGTGCTGGCTTTCTGTGCAGCGAGGGCCCTCTGAGGTCAGGCAGGCTGATTTTTAATGTTTACTCATTGCTGCATTTAATTTTTTCTTGTATAATAGCACAAAAAAAGGAAAATACAACCCAGCATGTACTACCCATGTGCTGTGCTATCTGATCCCTTGCCCTGCGCTACAGCTGCTGCTGCCGTGTTGTCCTTGCTTTTGATAACTGGGCAAGAGTGAGCATAGTCAGGGCAACGCTATATCTGCCAGTCATGTGTGCCGCAGTAGAGCTGTCACAGCCCCGGAGCTGAAGTTGGCTTTGAAAATAGGACCTGGGCTCTTGGACCCTTGTGAGCTGGCACAAGCCAACACAGCAACCAGTGCAAGTGCTAACTTGCAGCACAGTGCAGCCAGGGGTGGAGCTAAAACCACCCATCTGCTGAAATAGCTACTGTATATGTTTGTGTTTTTGTTTTTTATATATATATAAAAAAAAAAAAAAAAAAAAAAAAAAAAATTTAAAAAAAAAAAAAAAAAAAAAAAAAAAAAAAAAA
Source organism: Rhea americana (assembly GCF_003343005.1). Lineage (NCBI taxonomy): Eukaryota > Metazoa > Chordata > Aves > Rheiformes > Rheidae > Rhea > Rhea americana. Next base: position 1,878,219 of record NW_028186990.1, on the reverse strand, counting down.
AAAAAAAAAAAAAAAAAAAAAAACAGCCCATCCCTTCTTCACAGCCTGCTTCTGCTGCAGGGGGCAGCTCCCCAACACGGAGGGCTGCCGTAGCCATTGCAGGCAGCACAGTGCTTCTCTGAGGAGACCCAGCACACTTGCTGCCTTTATCTTCACCCACTGGGCTAGAAGGCGTAGGAGATTGATTTCTCCTTTGCAAGGCATCGAACAGTCTCTGCTGCAAGGGGAAAGCCTGCAGGAGCTAGGTGGGGTGGGCGGGCGAGGGCAGCTGTGGCTGTCAGCTTGTGCGCTGTGGGGCAGGCAGCTGCTCTCCGTTTCCTGCGTGGCCCATGCGAAGCGCGTAGGGCTCCTGCGCGCAGCGGTAACACAAATCGTGGCACCCAGTAACAGCACCCTGCAGCAGCCCAGTGGATCCCCTACAGTGGTTTGCTGTGACTGTAACTATGGAATTTAACCCTAGGTTAAAATAACTTTATTTTAGTCACAGTGTTTTTGAGCAGCGGGCATTGAAATAGCTTCAATGTATCAGAACTAAATTACACTTGCCAAACAGAGTGGGTGCATTTTCCATTTGCCTTACTTTAACTTCCCATATTTTCCCCCTCTCTGTTTCTGTGTAAGAAGCTGTTGCTTTAGCTTTATTCATCACTCTTGACTTAACACAGCATACTACCTGTGCTTTCTAATGCACGGTGTTACTAGAGCACGTTATCAGTCTCCGCATGGTCTCCTGGATGCCATTTGGCATGAAATACCTTGGGCACTGTGCCAGGGCATTGCTAAATGGGTTAGGCTTTGGTCGGAGGACTGAGGAGCTCATCTGAGAGGCACTGACTGAGACTGATGCAATTTTTCCTCTTTCAGGGGCCTTAGCTCCAATGCACATCCGCAAACCCGTTGAAAGGGGGCCATCACCCAGCAGCATCTTTGGAGGAAGTTAGTTCAGAGACCTCTCAGTGAAGGGTCTATGGCAAAAGAGATCATTTGGGATAACCTGATGTGTGGGTTCCCTCCGAAACTCTGAGGGAAAAACCAAGGCTGATGCCCTCCATCCTGCCACACAGAGGAGAGATTGCTCAAGTGAAACATGCCTGAAAGTCCTCTCTCTTTCTTTCTTTTCTTTCTTTTTTTCTTTCTTTTTTTTTCTTTTTTTTTTTTTTTTTTTTTTTTTTTTTTTTTTTTTTTTTTTTTTTTTTTTTTGTAAACAAAACTATACTTGGGCTCTCACTTGTGCTGAGATGAAGCATCTAACTTCTCCAGGTCTTGCTAGATTTATAGCCTGAAGGGTAGGGACAGCTGAGGGGAAAACAAGAACGATAAGTCTATTGAACTGTGGGGTTTTTGTTATTGTTGTTTTCTTTTGTAAAATGAAAGTGATTTTCTGTAACATGAAACTGTTGGATTTTCCTCTTTCCCCACAATGTTTTCTTCATTTTTTATTGACATTGTTTAGGAGATAGCCTGTCATCTTGGCTTAATTTCTCAAGGCCCTTGAACCTCTTTAATAGGGCCTTTTTCTGCCCTACTCTTACAAAGAAAGGTATCATTTACTCTACTAATGAACAGATGAGTGTTATCAACTGCACTCACTTCATTCCTCTTGCACATTCTGTCTCACATGCTGGTTTTCTAGTCATCAAATACTGAAAAGAAACCCATTCCTAAATGTTACTCTGCTTTGCAACGGGATCATTTCTCTGACAGAGAGTTTTCCGAGGCATTTGCCCAGTCTTTTTTTTTTTTTTTTTTTTTGATGAGTTTATGTATCTAGAAACCCATCTTGTATACTTTCCATTTGGCCTGTGTGTTCTTGCATACTGGCTGCTGCCATTCTCTGAGCTGTGTCTGTCGCATTAAAGCCAATAAAAGGCATCATCAATCTGTAGGAGGGAATGTGGTTATGATTCTTCACTGGAGAGCAGGTGTTGTGTTCTGTTTTTCAGTATTTATCCAGTTACACTCTTTCTAATATTTCTGTGCTGTGAGATGTCGACTGAGAAATAGGAAGAGGTTTTTCCTTGGTTGTTTTTGCCCGTCACTGAAAGAGTGAAGTTCGATTCTGCTCTCAGTGCATGTTTCTGCAACGGTGACTTTACCATTTGAAAAAAGCTGGTGATGTTTGTCAATCTGAAGGAGAACGCTGGTGGTGATGTATTTGAGCAACCTTCCGGTAAAACCACGTAATGATTATACTAGGAGTAGAGAGTATGTGGGTCCACCTCACTTGCAGAGAGGTGAAATCCTTAACTGCCTAAAATGCTGCACTATCATAGGGGAAATGCAGTGAGGTGAGGATGGATCAGTGATCAGAGAGCTGTGGCAGGAATTGGAAGAGTGATGTATGAATGACTAATTCATCTGCAAACTCTGCCGATGCAAAGAATTTCTACCACAAGTGCTGATTAGTGAAATCAACTTCCTCCACAGAGCACATATTTTGCAAAATGTCACTAGTATTTACTGCTTTTTTCCTAACGGTTTGTGTGAAAGCAAAGGAAAAATGTGGTGTATGTGATGCTCTCGCATCTTCCTCTTTTCCACAGTAATTGTCTTTAGTAGAATTTAGAGGCCCTTTCTTATTAAATATAAACTTCCCTTTTCAGGCTGTAATACTGCTTCTGTCAATTTAAATCTGATTCTGGAGCACATACAGGTAAAAGGCCTCTTGAAGTGCATAAGACAGCATTTTCCTATGGGGATTTTATTGTGAAAATAGTTAGTTAGGGCTTATAAGGCCCACAGTCGTCTCTTCTGAACTGTGACTGTAATGTGAGCCCTCTCGACCAAGGACGATAAGCCTGTCTTCCCTTGAAGACCTACTTGGCTTCCAAGAATCAAGTACATGTGCTTAGGGAAGCTTTATGCGATCGACAGTCATGACTTCAGCCTCCAGTTAAAGCAGAACAAAGCACTTTGCTGCACTGTTTCTGCTATTTGCCATCTCCTTGCAATTAATGCGCTCTCTGTAGGAGAAAACTAAGCGCTGTGATACCTAGAAAAAGAGAAGGAGCTCTGACCAAGAATAACATCCTTGAGTTCAGCTTTCCGTACGAAATCAAGCCAGCCTTAATGACGTAATTAGCTGACCCGGGCTGCAGTGTGCGTGAAAACAGCTATTGTGTCTCTTTGCTACAGGCCACAAGCTGGTGAAGGGTCAGGCGGGAAAGGGCAGGGTAGATGGAAGTAACCAAGCAGATGAAACTGCTGAGGACATGGGGAATTTACTTCGTTGTTTCCTTCTGAGGACTCCATCTCTTGGCCAGCCGGTCTCATGACAGCGAAAGTACTGTTTCAGGGGCCTGGCTGTACAGAGATTATATACCACTGATTTCACCAGTTGTGGGGTTAGGCCATTAAGGATGTAACTGAACTTGCCAGTATGGTCCAAGCATCTAATGGGACCCACGTACCCCAGACCCTAGTCGTGTTGCCATGAAGCAGCAAGGCATTTCAAGCGCTGATGGGCTCACCCATCTTTTCTGGGACTGCCTGTTGAAGAGCAGGGTTAAACCCTGAGAAATGGACACAGATGTTGATGCAACAGGCTGGAGTTTCTTTCTAGCTGTAATATGCTAATAGCAAAAAAAAAAAAAAAAAAAAGTGCTGAGATTTAAGATGAAAGTGAGATGATAAACTGTACAGCTATAGCACAGGCTCCAGTAAAACCACATAATGACTACACTAGGAGTAGAAAGTATGTGAGTCCACCTCACTTGCAGAGAGGTGAAATCTCTAACTGCCTAAAATGCTGCCTTGTCATAGGGGACATGGAGTGAGGGGAGGATGGATCAGTGGCCAGAGAGCTAGGGCAGGAATTGGAAAAGTGATGAGTGATGAGATGAATGACTAATTCATCTGCAAATCTGCCGATGGTCCTGTTAGAAAATGTATTTGTAGAATTCAAATGTACAGATTTTAAACCAGAATCCAGCTGACAAAGCATGGGTGCTAGGAACCCTGCAACACACAGACCTGGTCCCCATCTGGTTCAACAGTAAACTCCTCTGGGCCTTTTCACCCCTTTTCATCCTTTCTCTCTTCTCTTCTCTTCTCTTCTCTTCTCTTCTCTTCTCTTCTCTTCTCTTCTCTTCTCTTCTCTTCTCTTCTCTTCTCTTTTCTTCTCTTTTCTTCTCTTTTCTCTTTTCTTTACTGAGAAATTATCAGTTGTTCGTGCTCTGGTTTTTGATTTCTGTATTGAAACGTGGTCAGTTATGTCAAAAGGAAACTGAGTTGCGTTAAGATCTAACAAGCCCAGTACCCTTCCACATCATTCCATCTAATCCATCTAATTCGAGGCACATAGGTGACATAGTGACAGATCAGTTCTGACGAGGATTCTTTTACTTTAAATCAAATTAATATAAATCAGCAGGCCAGAAATCTGTGCTTAAATTACTGATTTTAATCTTGTCTTGCACTTGCACTTTATTTTTTTCCTGAAAAACTTCAGGTTTTCACTGGTGTGTAACCCTTTAACTGTGGTTATTATAAGGAAATATAACCCCCCACACTATATCTGGATTCTTTTTATTTTGTCAGACAACATGTTATATCCATACAAGTTTACATCACTTAGGACATAGTTAGGCTCTTATTTACGAAGCTGCTTGTTTTTCTGCTTAGGATTTGCTTCAGATTGTTCTTGTTTGGAAACTGGAACTGAGTTAAAACGCACACAGAGGACATCTTTAAAACACCGAGCTAAACCCCTCAAACGGTCTGGGCTCAAGGAGGAGAGATTTGTCAAAACACGTTTTGCATTTGAAAGTGAGGGAAATCCTTCTTGGAATTAATGAATTAAACCACTTGTTTCCAATTATGCTGTCTTTTGAGGTTTTCCAAGAAGGATAGATAGCTCATGCCTGCCTCCTGCCTTGATATCCTCCAGAGGTGAGATGAGGAGTCCAGGTTTATATTCTGCTCAGAAAATGGTTTCTCAACTTTGAAGCAAGGGAGCTGCTAAACGAAACTGGTATAAAACCCTGCTACGATGGAAAATACTCTCTCTGCAAGCTCTGACGGGGCTGCTGCTGCTCTCCACGACTGGTTTGGTCCCACAGCTGCTGGGTGCTGGTTGCGCATGTGGCAGCTGCTTCTCGCTTGGGTGTTTGGCTGGGACAGGCAACGTATACAGCCTAAATAGGCTTTCTTAAATTTTCTTAGCATAAGGAACATGATTTAGTTGAGCTTGATACAATGATTTTTCCCCTTCAAATGTGATTTTAGAGAGGATTGTTTGCAAAGCAGCATCAGCTATTACATTTTTAAGAGCTGCAGTTTACGAAACGCCTTGCCAGACGTTGGTACTCCAGAAAGGCTGGAGCCCTTCCGCTTGCTGGGCAGCTCCAAATTCTACTGCTGCTTCGCTGAGCGAGAGAAAGGAAAAAAAAGGACAGAAAAAAGAACGGAAAAAAAAGAAAAGGATGGGGGAAAAAAAGAAACGGAGAAAAAGAAAAAAGGAAAAAAAGAAAGAAAGGAAAACCCCGGAAGGCAGTCTGCAGCCTGCGCCGGCGCCCGGGCGCTGCCGGCGGCCGTGGGGCGGCGTCGCGCCCGCCCCGCGAGGAAGCCGTGGGCGGCCCGCGGCCCCATATGAGCGCGAGGGCGGCGCGCGGCGCCCGCGCTGCCTTCCCCGACGGAGCGCCCGCGCCGTGGCGCGCCGCTGAGGCCGCGGGCGGGCAGCGCTTGCCCCACGGCTGGCGGCGGCAGGTACCCCGCGGCCCCGGGCGGGCAGGGAGGGAGAGCGGCGGCGGGGGGAGGCCCGAGGGGAGAGCGCGCGTGTTGCCCTTCCCCTCCGGCGGCGCCGCGGCGGGAGTGGGCAGGAAGCGGGGGGCGGCGGCGGCCGCCGTCGGGGCCGCGGCTCGTCTCCCCGCCGGCGGCTGGTGCTAAGGAGCCGCCGCTCTGCTTTGCCGCCGCAGGAGCTGCGCGAGCATGGCGAGCTGCCCCCAGGCCGGGCTGGTGCCGTCGGGACCGGCGCTGAAGAGGTGGCTCGGGCTCGGGCTCCTCCTGTTTTACTTCATGAGTTTAGGTAAGGAGAAACGCCGGTGCCCGCCTGCACCCCGACGGGGCGGCAGCGGGCCGGCGCATGGGCTGGGGCGGGTGCGTGGCGGGTCAGTGTCCCTCTTCGGTCAGGGCTGAGGCCAAGCTGCCACTCAGGAGGGCGATCGCTGGTAGAGATTCTTCAGCCCACCAGAGGGGACCGACCACGTTCGCGTGTATCAGAGCTGCGCTCGTCATGCCCGCGCAGCGCTCACGGGCGCCCGGGCTTGTCCAAGCCTGCTGGCCGTGGCAGAAACGCCCCAAACGCTCGTATTCCCACTTCCTTCCTTGGCCCCAGGGGCAAAGCGGTCCCGGCTGGGGCGAGAGGACCTGCCGTCCTCAAGAGGCTTGGCATGAGCTTCCTCAGCTGCACGAAACGTTCACCTTGAAACCACACACAAAACTCGCTCTGGAGCTGAGATTTGTTACGGCTGCAAAGCGGGTTGGGCCTATTGGCGGTTTTAGTGTTTCTCTGTAGCTAATGATACTCTGGAGCAAACCTGGGGTGAGCTGAGATTTTGATTAAAGACCAAGTCATGCAAAATTAGGAGTTCTTCATGCTGATGTTGTAAAACTGGAAGATATGTGATGCTCTCCGCTGAGTTTCATTTTGAGTTTCAGTCTCAGAACCCTAAAACACAAGTTGGAGCATTTAACAGGGATCGCAGAGCTCGCCTGTAAAGAAAGCAACCGCCCGGTCTCCGCTCCTGAGATCTTTTCCCTCCTACCTTCCCTCACCTCTGTGCTTGCAAAGCACATGTCAAACACACAGATTTTTTTTTTTTTTGCACGGACTGTGTGTGTAAATAATGCATCCGTGTGCAGAACTGTTTCTCAGTATTTTAAAGAGATTGTGTGATATTATTAATGTAGTAGTGAGTGTTTGTTATTCACCAGTCACATGTAATTTTTGTTTAAAAAGGATTCTAATTCCAAGACCAAAAATGGGCAATATTTGGGTATATAGTCTTAATGCATATGCAGTACTATAAATAGGAGCGTGATCTGGTTAGAAAACTCGAAGTTTCGGTAGTTACTGTTACATTTTACCTGGCTTACTAAGGACCTGACAGTTTACCATGCTTTCTAGCTATCTGTCTGTTTCTTAGGCCCCTGCTCCTAACTTTTGAATCTGCTGCCCAAATATGACAGAGGCTCTCAAAGGTGTGGTGTCCTTGCATGTTGCACGGAAACGGCTAGCTAGCAACCGTCCCAGAGCAGGCTCCAGAAGAGCCACGGTCCATGTTGCCTTCTGCCCTGGCCCACTGCTAGAGAGGGCAGGCAGGGGCTGCAAAGAGCGTGGCAGCCCTGAGGGCTCAGTAATCGTCTGGCAGAGACCGTTGGGTTGGAGGCACAAGGCACATAGGCCAGCAGAATTGGGTAATCCTGTCGCTGAGAGGTCTGACTTCTCCAAATCTGACTGATTACAAAATTCGAGGGTTTAACGCTGCAAGAGGTGTGGGGGGAAGCTATTTTAAAGAATAGTATTGGCTTCTGGGGCATAAGCGTTAAATTCTTCCCCAGTTTACAAGCCTATGGAACTCCTGGTGCCACAGTAGCCAGGTTGCTCTGCAGACTGATAACAACAACAACATCATCAGGACAGTGCGCTTTCTTTCTCCCTCTATACACACACTTAGACATCACACTACCTTTGTCATCAAAACTAGGCATTCCCACATTAGTGATCTGTACAGTACATGGTGCATATGGTACCCACATAGGAGCAGTGTTAAAAGCTTTGCTGGGACTTGCAGATGATGCCTTCCCTAGGTCGCCCACAGGGACCACAAAGATCTGCTTTTGACCTCATCATGGCAAAATGGTGGAGCCCTGCGAGTCTGTCATTGCCCTGCCAGTGACTTCGCATGTGTTGTTAAGCAAGTCCCAAAGGCTTCAATTCATTTGTTTTCAAAAATGATCCATCCTCATGCCCACATCAAGGCACAGCTGAAGTGGGCACCAAAAGCCTGTAACTGCTCTTGCATCCTCCGTGGTTCAGCCCAGGTGTCTTTGTGCTTGCACCTTTGGGCTGTAGCTCCAAAAGGCCGAACAGCATGTTAGGGTGACAGCAGGTTTTCTCTGCGTACCATGTGCAAGTAAAATAGTAACGCAGGGAATGTCAGGCTGAACTTGGACATCGTAGGGAGTAGAGGACATTAAAGGTGGTGGTGCAGGGCAATTAAGAAGATGATTTGAAGACTGTATTGTGCAGGAAATTGTGTAAGCCCAAACTATGCAGCTATGTTTGCTTCCCCTTAATTGTGCTGCCCAAGGGTTCATCTGAGGTGACCCATCGAGATGTTGGTGTAACTTAGAGCAGTTTCTGAGATGACATCTGCTGCTGGAAACACTGATCTGCATGAACACCCTGCTATCTCAGCAAAGTGGAAAAGCAGCAGAACAGCCTTGATTACGGAAAAAACAAACTTGTTTATTTGCAGGTTGGGGCTGAATACATTGACAGTTTCCTTTTTGGGCTTGTTTTCTTCCTGCTGTGGCACCTCCACACCTACCTACTGATTTCAGGATCACCATTTCTCAGTCACAGTGGCTTATACCAGTGCCTTTGCAGTTGTCATACTAGGAAAGCATTGCTAGCAATCTTCCAGCATGATTTTTCCCTGTTGTGTGCAAATGTGGAATAGGCAATGACTGCAGGGACTCAATGGTCCCTGTTTTGTGTCGACGGAGGATTCCTCTTAGGCCTTCTGCAGTCTTTGCATCTGACCAAAGACCATCCAGTTCTCTGTTTCTTCCCAGTCATGAAATTTTTGGAAAGTTTTGAGGAAAATCCCTATAGTGATTCTGAGTTATTGGAGAGTGTGGGGGAAAAATATCCACTTCCTTCAGCACTGAAAAAGCATGTTTGCTCACAAGTACCTTGCTCTGGGAATCCCCTCTCATACATTATTGCCAATGAAAAGCTCAGGGCAAAGCTAGTTTTCGGAAAGGTTCAAAGAGGGTCAAGGGTAAAGAGGCCACCCACAAATATTAAAGTGACTAGTGAGAATCACCTAGATTTAGGTGATTTGTGGATGATTTCTGCGCCAGCTCCAGCATGGGCTGTGTTTAGGGCAGAATGTATGGTAGACATGGCAGAAATTTCTCCTAAGGTACCAAATTTACACACGTGATTGGTGGATGCAAATTGAGTTTCTGTCCTGTTGCTGTTGCTTCTTTCAGGGTTTTTTTTTTCCATTCTTTTTTTTTTTTTTTTTTTTTTTTTTTTTTTTTTTTTTTTTTTTTTTTTTTTTTTTTTTTTTTTTTTTTTTTCTTTCCAGATGTGCAGAAATGTTTGTTTTTGGTTAGAAAAATAACGGCAGCAGAACTAAAAAAGACCTCCTTATTCTCCCTCTCTGTCTATCCAGAGTGAAACCTGATGGCCCAGCCTCTCTGGAGAAATAGAAACCCACCTAAAGACTATTATTTTTTCTTGCAGGTTGCTTTACTTTTCCTGCTTTTTTTAATGAAAGATTTCTTAAAAAATACTCATAGAATTAAAACATATACAAGCTAGATTCGTATCAATCAAAGCATAGCTATATGCATGCATAGAGTTTTTTTAAAGTTACCCATCTAACACTTCTTTCACCCTCACTGTTTCCATTTTCCAGTTAGATCAGAATGAACCCAAATAGCTCTGGTGAGCTCACATTACTCTGAAGCCAGTAACTTTTTTGAATTTCTTGGATCACTGACATGTTTGTAACCTTTTTGCAATACCGGCATCAGACATTCTTGCATTTAAACATGCAAAGTTTTGGCTGAATTTTACACACGGTGGTGGACTATTAGCACAAGTTGCTGCCTTTTATGCCCTCATGCCTTTCCTACTTATTGCTGCCTCAATTCTGAGTTCCACATGTGGTTTTACGGCATAATTAATCTGACATAAGTGAAGGCTACTGCCAATGGGGTTGTCCCACTACCTTCCTTTTGACGGCTTAGTTTTCTTTTGGGTCAGCTTGTTGAACCACATCAGCCTGCAGTGATTAGAGCCAATGCGAAGAAAGAGGGCAAGTGCGTGGCAGGTGCTAGGAAGACCCCTCTTCTCAGTCGCAGTCTGCTTTTACACCAGACTTTGCTTACCATGAAACTGCATCCTAAGGGGCACAGGCAGACAGCAGAGATGAGGTGGCCAAACAGTTCATTGCCCTTGAAAGGTGCAGGCCTGCTTGTCTTCCTCTGCATACGGCTGCATGATCCTCCCCTTGTTTACACTAGTCATAGCACACACCTGGTCCATGGATGAGCTAATTCATCTCCCAACTTAGTGGATTCCTTTATTCTTCGCTTTACGTCCACAAAGCAATGGGTAGAGCCAGGTTCTGCAGAGATCTGCAAGGAAAGCAATGGGAATGCATAAGGTTGGAAGGGAAACAGGAGCCAGACCACCTCTTTTTGTATGAGGAAGCCATAAGATTGGTGAAGTTTGTCACCTAAATGTACTCTGAGGCTGTGCCAGGCTAGAGGAGAATTTCCACGTTCAGCGAAGTTCTCCTTCCTTCTTAACGTGTGTTTCCCTCTCTGAGCACTGTGTGCATGCAGCTGTGGTATTTTTCGTGAGGCGGCAAGGCAAATGCGTAGAATGCAGTCAAGAAGACTGTTCGCTTGGCAGAAGGAGGTTGTTTCTGTTTTTACATATGTGAACTTTATGTTTAATTGTAGCTTTTCTATCCCCTTGGAGGGACATCACTATCAAGAGTTTCAGGAGCTCATCTGAGAATATGTAAATCTTTCCCAACATGGAAATGCCACAACTTTGCTTCTGCTTTTTCACTGTTATGCTTTTAAAATATCATTGGTCCCAGGGGACTCCCTGGCTGAAAATAAAAGTGCTGACTGCTGGGCAATGGTAACATCTCTAGCTATACCGCACTCAAACTACATCTACTTTTTGGTGAGTCTGCCATACCATATCAAATGAAAAGTTAGAAAAGACTATTTAGGCAAGTTCCTCTCCACACTATTGCCCTCCCTGTAGCAAGTATCCTCTGGTGTGGTTTTAAACACCTGACAGACGAGGATTTCATCCCTGCTCTCGGGGAAAGTGCTTCGGTCTAAATAGATCTCACCGTTAGACACCGCTTTCTTATCAGCTGAGCGTGTCCCTTCCTCGCACTACCCTGACCTGCGATGCTCCCAGCTATTATCCGTGGTGCCACAAGCGGTCCGTGCCCAAGTCTCTGTCACTTCACTCCATCTCTGGTCTCGGTAGCTTTCAGACGCCTCTGGACTGCTTTGTTCTCCTTTCGTTAGTCATCCTGCAGCTCATTGCCATTTACCACGCTGCACTTTTATATGGCGTTGTTTAATCTTTCCTCCAAACAGTCCTCCAGCTGCGGGGTGATTGTCAAGCCGAGCTTTAGCGAGCTAGTGCCGGAGCAGGGACCGGGCTGGTTTTAGACTAGGATAATGGCAGGCAGGCTTGATGCTTTCTTAGCTGTGTTGGTAAATATTGCTAGTACCATAAGCAAGTCACTGAGGTTTGGGGGGGGAGGGTAATTTTGTAATGCTGAGTGGGCTAATGTGGAAAGTATGGTATCTGATTCTCCTGGCTGCTGGGTGCTTTGACCTTTTGTGAGCTCCAGAAATGGGCTGGCCACCTGTGGGGCAGAGGCAGCGAGAGTTAGCGAACGCTTAGGAAAACTTGAGCCTTAAGCAGCAGAGAGGTCTCAGCTTTGCCAGCTCTGCTGTGAGGAGAGCAGTGTTTATGCTAGTGGTCCTGAGGGAATTAGGAAAATGATGTGAGAAATCTTCAGCTCGGAGATAAATACAGAGGAAGTACAGAATGATCCAGTCAGAATGGGACAAAATCTTTGAGAGGAAAAAAAAATTTTTTATTTTTCTCTTTGTGTGCTACAGCTCTCCCCCAGAGGCTTGTCTTACACAATTGCCACCTCTTGGGTCTGCCCCAAAATTGGGAAATCGTAAGAGCCAGTGTTAGGAAGCTGATCATGGCAGGAACCAAAATATGCAAATCCTCCGAGGGCATCTAGATTTAGATTTGAGTTCTGAGCGAACATCCTCGTCCCCCACCCTCGCCTTTTTTTTTTTTATCCTGGCGAGGCTCACCCGGTGCTGGGAGCAGAGAATGAGGAAGTTTCGGAAGGAGCCTTCCTCCTTTCCCATCTCAAAAACGCCCTGCTCCTCCCCGGGCTGCCGTCCGCGCAGGGGGCCCAAAGGGGAAGGGAGGCAGGAACGTCCCTCCCAGCCCCGCGTGCTTTGGCCTCTCGGCTCCAGCTCCCTGCTTGGTGGTGGCATCTCGGCTCGCGCCGAGGAGAGAAATTTGCCAGCTGGCTTGTGATGTTAAGAGTTGCGATCTTACTCGTCTGACAAAGCAAGCAGGCTGGGTGTACCCAGGCGGTACCCAAGCGGTGGGCTTGTCCCCGCGCAGGGCCCTCCTGACTTCAGGAGCAGAAGGTTGGTATCTCAAGAAGCGCTGAAGGAAACGTGGCCCCAGCGCAGCGGGAGGGAGGGGTAGCGGCTGGCTGGAGCTGCCGCCGGTCCTACTTCGGATTCCCTCTCGTGTCCTCGGTTGCCAATTGCAGATTGTGAAACTTCTTCCAATTAACTGAGTTTCCTTTTCCCCAAAGCTGGGGTTTTGGCAGAGCGGTGGCTCAGGAGCAGCACTCACTTTCGTTCCCTCTCTGGATGGATCGCCTCGCTGGCCCTAGCGGCGTAAAGATGATCAAAGGGGGGCACGAAAGCTAGTTTGTGGTGAGCCGCAATTAAGGCAAATGCAATGTTTTGTCTGTAAGCTGCAAGTGAAGCAGCAGTCGGAGGGAGGGTTTAAACAGGATCTGACGAGAGCAATGAGTCTCTAAGAAAGTGGGCCCACCCCTGACACCAACATATGTTGACGGTGCTGTATGAATCCCTCCAAAATGAGTGTTAACTACAGAACATTACTTTTTATCAAAACAAGTTAAAACAGACAAATAAAGCTGATACTTTCACACTTTTTTTTTTTTTGGTCATCATTATGGTCCTGAGCTAATGCACAGCTGGAAAAAAACAAGGCTGGCGCCCGCCACCAGGGATGTGGTATCGCTTTATTTGTAGACTCAGGAAGATGTCCTTTGCTTTTCACAACTGGCTTTGCGTTTTCAAGGATTTCTTTGCATTTCTTTGCACGTAAACCAAAACTACATTGAAACAGAATGGAGGCTGTTAAAGGAGTCAGACAAAAAGTGCCAAAATGTTATAAGGTTATTGCATTTGTTGCCAAAACCAAGCCGTATAAAGCTGGACAAGTCACGGTTAATGTTTTGCTTAAAAAGGAACGTGAGTATCTTGAGATAGGAAGCTCATGAAGTGAGGTGGCGCAGCTTAAACTGCTGCCGCACTCAGCAGGGCATCCTCTGGGTACGGCTCTGAAGCACGCAGAGCCGAGCCTGTGAAAACCTGTTCAAACCGTTGTCCTGCCTCGGTCCTGCCGTGTCATCCTTGTAAGATTGAGTTAATTAATCAATTAGTTGCTGCAGGCGTGTTTGTGCTTGTCTAGTCTGGGCACGTACGAGGAGCTGAGACCGAAGGGAATTGCCGCCGGGTGAGGTGCGGAGCTGTTTGTCTTGAGGAAGCCTTCCCTTCGCTTCTTCTCGTTTGGGATGAGTGAAGGAATGTGACCTGCAGAGAGTTCACTGCAACAGGAGCTGACCGAATCTGGCTTGCAGCTGCCCTGCAGTATCAGGAGCAGCTGAAGGATAGCAGCAGGCCTGTAATTCCTGACGGAAAGCTTGTGCTGGGGGTCATGCAAGGTGAAAGGACTGCTGCTCCTTTCTGTGTGAGCTCAGACCTCCCTTCGCATACCTCCCTGCGTGCCGAAATGAAGTCTGGACAGAAAGCCCCTGGGAGGTTTCCCATGTGCTCATGCTCAGGTTAATACTCAGTCACAGGGACTTTAAAGAGATCTGCTGGCTGGGCCGGCCAGCGCTCACTTCTCGCTGTCCGTATGCAGTCTTTCTCACTCCGCTGGACCTTTACACTCAAATGTGGAGGAAGGCAGCGATTTTGCGTGCTGCTGAAATCTCACAATTGCTCCGTGTAGAAGCTATTCAAGCATCTTATGAGGTCTTTTCTGTGATCAACATATTCATAAGAATTAGTCATACCGCTGATTTAGCTTAAATATAAAGCATTTCTTCAAGTCTAGCAGAAGCCACATGCTGAATTTTAACTCTGTGAAAAGCTTTGTGAGAATCCGATTCCTCGCTGGTAAAATCACTTGGAACAAAGTAAAGACTTGTGGGGAGTCTCCAGTTCTTCAAAGACCTAGCTTTTCATAAATCAAAAGTTTTTTAGCTAATTATTTGTCTTGCTTGGAAATCCTCACAAATTTTCTGGAAGTTTGGTTTGGGGGAAAATGTACTACTGAGAAAATGACAGGCCTGAACTCGAGAATTACCTCGGGACTAGCAGCTGGCTGGCTGCGTTTCCCTGCACCAAGCCTCGGGGACAGGCCCTGGGACAAAGCCACACCTTTGTGAGACCTTATCCTCGGCCAGCCAACCCCGTCAAAAGGAGGATCCCTCCCTCGCGGGCACAGTGGGCACCTCTTCCCAGCCCTGCCTCTGGTCCCACTCTCCAGCCTGCAGCGTGGCCCTCACACAGGCATGAGGCGAGAAGGGCACCCGTGCTGAGCTGCAGTGAGTCCCGTGTGTGCCGTTTGAGACAAAGTCAGCTTTGGTGCTAGTTAAAAAGTGGAAAGACGGGCCACTGTTGCAAGGATATTTAGGGCAGCTCAAGGAGAAAAACAACGTGAGGCTGTTTTGAGCCTCCCAGTTTTGGAGGGCTGGTTCACGACTGTGCTCGGTTTGTGGTGTAAAACCTGAGAATTTGCCTTAGAGCATTTTGCAGAACTGTTAGTCGAAAAGGTCTGCAGATCTACTGTCTTATGTGCTGCCTACACAGAGGGGTCGAAGGACTTCAGGCCCAACAAGAAGGATCATCTTTTCATGTGTTTGGCCCCAGAGGTTGTGTGTAAAGAGAGGTAACGCACAGTAAAAGAGAAGAATGGCAAAGTAGATCAGAAGGGCAGAGAAACGGGTGATGGAGGGGAAAGCGAATGGCACTGGGGTTCCTATTCACCAGGAATTAATTGAAGGTTTCTAACAGTTTGATGCTGCTTCTCTAAAGCTTCGTATGATCTTTTACTTCTATGTCAGTCAAATGTCTTTGCCGTACCTTCATCCCAGAGACGGTCGGCTCCCCAGCACTGTTCAGCTGTAGGTGCTGCTCAGGAAAACCAAGCTCTCTGTGGCTTGGGGAACCTCTAAAACTTGGGTGGGCAAGGAATAAAGGAAATGGGGATCTTTGTTAAAAGATAAGGACTCAACAGCTTTCCTACTTTTCCTGACAGCAGGTTCTGACTTTCAGAGTGAGCCAGAAAGGATGCTTTTCCTCTGAACTCACCTTTCTGCTCTTAATTAGCTCTGCTTTATGGGGCATTTGCTGCATGGGAGTAGTTTGAATGAAACATGTTTTTCTGCCTGGGGAAAAGAACATCAGCCTTTGCTGTGCTTTGGTGTTGTCGCATACTGCAGGGCTCCAGTGAAGTAGTTACCATTAGTGCATATCAAGTGAGCAAGTGGACTTCACTGGAGGTGGGAAGAGGAGAGAATGTTTTTTTTCTAGAGGAGTCATTAAAAATTATTTCCACGGTGGATACCTCCCTCAGAGCCTGGTTACAGAGAGTATTCAGCACAGAAATGGGACAGAACTCAATTTTCATTTTTGCTTTGCAGTTCACCTTTAAAGCGAAAGGGGACTTTTGTGGGGCTGAATGACTCTTCATGGACTCCGGTTCCTTCAGGCTTGTAGCATTCAGGTTGCAGTTTCAAGGGTATAGAGCCTTTTAAGGGTAGATGTGACATAAGCAGGAGTTTCCAGTCCTTGCACATGTATTGCTGAGGAGGTTTTTGTTCTCCTTCTGGTTGTGAAGGAGACTCTTAGGGGCAAGGCACAGAGAACCTCATGCAACTCATGATGCTATGTCACCCTGACATTTATAGTACGCCTACTCTTCCTCTATCACTGCAAAAGAAAATAGAAAACACATATTTGATTGCGATGTTGTTGCCAGAGTCCACAGTCCAAGTTTCTCTGGCTGCTGTTGGAAGTCTCTGCAGCAATGGTAAGAGCCTGAGAGGATGTGCAAAGAGGTGGCTGAGGAAAAATGAACGTACACTAACACACATACATGCACAAGAGCATGCAGGCACACAAGAGGAGGAACTTCAAGAATTACAACTTAAAGCGGGCTGCTTTTAAAACAAGCAGAAGGAAATGCTTTTTCACATAGCATGTAATTTAGCGGTGGACCTCACTGTCACAGGATGTTGTGGAAGCCAAAAATATACATACGTTCCTAAAGAGGTAGGACCTATTTGTGAATAATAAGCCTATCAGCAGTGATTAAGTTGCCAAACTCAAGAAATCCCTAAATGCATGCTTGCCAAAGGTTGGCAGGATATGGCAGCTCTTTTCTTTCGTAGGATGTAACAACCATTTTTTTTACTATTCTGCTACTGATTGCTCGCTGACACAGGTGAATGGGCTGAGTGGGCTCCTGGTTTGCCCTAAGCTGGTTGATCTTAAGTCTGTTAAGCGTTCTGTAAGGGGAAGTACAGCTAGCTGGAAAAAAAAAATTATCTGATTCTATCAGATCTTTCTCCTTTGGAAGACCAATGAAGTGCCTGAGGGAAGGACAAAGAGTTAAATGACAAGTTGCTCATTTAATTGTATATATTTAATTATAAATTTTATTTAATTAATATAAAAACAATGTTGCCAGGGCCTTTTCAGTATTTTTCAGTGTATTTCCTACCAAGCTGATATAAAGCATGCAGGTGAAGCAGAGGTAGGTGTATCTCAGGGGATGGGTTGGTGCTCATTTCAGGTTCAATCTCAGACACTCTGTCTGGCCTGATGACCGCTGCACTTCATCTAGCGGCCCGTGATGCTGCCCCAAGAACAAGCGTCCCTTTGGTTCCCTCTAGCACGTGCAGCTGGGGGACTGCAAAGCATTTCACAAGCAGCAGCACAGGCCCATACGCTGCTGGGGTCCTGCTGCCTGCTGCTTGACAGCGTCCCAAGGGCCTGTGAGTCACTGCTAAGCAAATGAGCCTGGTGAGTGACAAGCTTCTGGCTGTTTTGGACAGTTCGGATGAATCTGGATGTCACAGCATCCCAGTCGCGCTCTGGGAGCTCCTCTCTGTGCACGTGTACGCAGTGGCTGTCCTGTACTGCATAAAAATAATGTGTGTTCCAGCATCAGGCGGGTTTTACCGGGGGGCGGGTGGCACTCAGCTTTGCCAAAAAGTTCGGTTCACACTTAAGGTTGAGACTCTTTGCATGGGATCTCGCATCCACTGATGGTCAGCATTGCACTCTGCACATCAGTAATGGCCTCCCTGTTCAGGGCTCCCGCACGGTCTCTCTCAGACACATTTCTTATCATCTGTTTTGTAGGGAAGGAGAAGGGAATTTGAATCTTCTCCGTTTTGAGCCCAGTTTTTTTTGCTTGTTTTTCTGCTTTTCGTCAGTGAAGTGCAAGAGACTCGTAACCTCCACTCTATCAGTAATGTGTCGCCGTTCCAGAAAAGGCAAGGGCTCTTCTCTGGGCTTCGGCTGGACTCCCCGCTCCACACCCCTGCAAGAGCCTACCCACTGAGAAGAGGAAGGAGGGTGGGAAAGTCTTATTGCTCATGGAAACAGTGTGCAAAGAAATCATAATGGGAAGCAGGGGGATTGTTGCTAACCTTGCAAGAGCCCCTGTTTTTTTTATTGTAGGATCATACCTGTGTCCTAAGGTATGGCACTAGCATGTGCCCTGGGAAGGAGTTCTGGGAAGTCTTTGCTAGCTTGCGGATGATCCCAAGGGAGGACCATGGGCCTTACATTCATTTTAGCTAGGCTGAGCAAAATTGTCACTTACTAATACTAAGAAGCTGATGAAACCATGGCTCTGACTTTTGTTTATTATTGTAGGATTGTGTCTGACTTCTGGGATTTTGGAAGTTTCTTTATAACATAAAACCAATATTCCACTGTTGCCCTGTTTGGGGTGCAGGCAATACCGCAGAAGATGATATGGGCTTTCCTAATGCTGAGCTCTAAAAAGGGAGCACGGAGGAGATGTTTAGACACTAGCAGTTTGTGCAGTGTACATTATTATCCTCTCAGATGACTATCATGGTGTTTCTTTATTCTGAGGTGCATTTTTCTAAGGTGCCAGCAAGATTTATTTTCAGGCGGTTGAGCCTCCTGCCTTTGCCTTCGGTAGTCTGTGCATGCTGAAATCCTTGTGTGCCTGCTAGCTTGGAATCATAAGTGGCATTAGAACATCACAGAAAAGATATTGCCAAGGAAAGTAGGGTCCCCTTCACCCAGGGCTGGAGCTGTAAACTGGTCTGTGGATAGAGGGATGAGCAGGTGTAGACAAAAGCTGAAATAGGTGAGTTCTCTGCAGAAGATCCTGGTGCAACAGTGTACCACCATCTCACTGGCTTTTATTTGCTCCCTCTTAGGCTATGCAGTGGAGAAAAAAGTGGCCAAAGGCAAAGTGGGGGAAAAAGTTGGCCTGCCTTGTTGTCATGAAATACCCAGCACAGAAAGCCTACGCAATTACCGGGTCTACTGGCAGAAGAACATCACGGAGGTAGTGCTTGCTTACGCAGAGGGGAAGAAGATCTCGGTAAACGAACGGTATGAGAATCGGACCGAGCTTGACTCGAGGAATCTCACCCTGTGGATCTCTCCCGTGGAAATACTGGACAATGGCCCCTACCAGTGTGTAGTTCAGCACCTCAAAATTTCACAGAACTCAGTAGCACCCCGCATTGTATGTGATGAGCCTGTGACGCTCTTCATTACAGGTAGGTGGGTTGCTTTCCATCACCTGAGGCTTTCCAGTGCCAGACTCTGGAGATAAGGGGCACTTCTACAAGCTTTGTTCATAGTGTCAGACAGACCTCATTTCCATCAGGAAGTCTGAAAGAGAGGAAGAAAGTGTGTTAAGCCACTTTATTTCCCTTCCATCAGCCTCTTTTCCCCATCTTTCCAAAGCTACCTCAGTTACTGAAAATTTGCATATTGTCTCCTGCCACCATTTTCCTCCCCCCCCCCCCCCCCCCCCCAATCTTCCCCTGGATGACTCCCTCTTTGGTAAGGACCTCTCCTGCAACACCTCCCCAGGTACCACGTCTGGTCTGTGCCCTGGGCCACCTCTGCCCCCTGCTGTCTTTTGAGTAAAGCTGAGGCCAGGCCCTATGCAGAGGGAACATTTCCCAAACCAGCTGAGAAATGGGGCGGTACCACTTCCTCGCAGCCGCAGCAGTGCCCTCGGCCTATGTCAGACCCCAGAGGGGCCCCAGGATATTCTGGGAGACTGGCAGGTTGCAAAACAGCTCCAGAGCCTAAGGCTGAAGTTAACTAGAGCTTTGAGGCTTTTTACCTTAAGAAACAATGCAAGTCCCTTTGCTCAAAACGAATCTGAATCTTTTCTTGGAGGCTAGAAAAAGTTCCGTTGACATTATTTTCCACTTGCTTGACTGTTTTTGTGGTGGTTGGTTTCAACCAAAAGCAGAGATGCTGGTAACTTTTACATACATATATATATATATATGTATATATATTTAATTTGTACATACATTTGCACATACATATTTCAGTGCGATACCTTTAGCAGTGAAGAGTTTCAGAAATCTTCTAGAAAAGCTAGTGAATAAACATTCCCTCATCTTGAATGAGATCCATAACAAAAATCCCAAGTTCCTAAGATTTCGTCATTGCCTGCCTACCTGGAGATATATAGGGTGTATGTGCAAGGGCACAAGTTCACTGATTCTTCCAGTGATTAGGAAAAGGGGAGCTGTATTGCCAGAACCATCCCCCGCCGTGGAGGGAAATACTGCTGAGGGTTTAAAAGTTAACTAACTGTATGAGAAATGTGAAATGACAGGTCTCCATCCTTTCCTCTTCCAGTTTCTTCTGTTTCAGACATGTCCATGCTCTAACAGGCCCAGTGTAATAATTGTGGTAGACTTTTTCTCCCTTTGGAAAACAAGGATCAGTTAAGGTGGGGCTCGGCAAAGGGAAAGCTTCCTTCGCTTTTAGGCCACTGTTGCAGTCCAGCTACCCCAGGAGAGGCTGAGAGTTGTTACCCCCTGGCGACTGTTCAGAGAAGTGACGTTCCAGAGTAGATGTCAAAATGTTGCTCAACAGATAGTTATTCGTTAGTTTAGACTGTGGATTCACAGTCCTTAAGCCATGAAAGACCATGCTCCCGCCTTAAGAGGCCATTGCCCTGCCCATGTTTGTGGGCCATCTGCCTCCAGTAGACCCTCGCAGTCCTGTAGTTGGGTGGTGAGCCAGACTGGGAGCTATTTCCGCAAAAGCTTAGCTGCTTCAAAAAGGGTCATGTCACAGTGCGATGAGCAAGCTGCTACAGCTCTCTGTGTGGCCTCACTGTGGTTGGGACTGACGCTGGATTGAGGGGAGCTGTGAACTTGAAGCCGAGGGGTTGGGAGGGAGAGAGGGAGGAATTGTTCCCTTTGGAGTAATGGTGCTGGTGAAACTTAGAAACTGCGCACACAGCTGCTTCTCTTGACCTGCAGAAGATTTTTCCAGTGTGAGAGCAGCCTTAAATAGTTTCTGTGCCACCCCTTTACTCCTCCTCACCCTAGGCTGTCCTTGCAACCTGTGGGCCTCCTCCCTTGCACCAACATAACTGTTTATAGCCATGCAGTAAACCAGATTGTGAAACGAATCTAGGCTAACAATAACACCACCTTTCTGCTCCTTCTTCACTCAGATCAGTTTTCTCACCTGCTTCACCATGCAGCCCCACATATGCTTGCACCAATGTATCTGAAGGGGAGGGAAGGCATGGAACAGGCAGTGTGGGTGGGAAACATGCTTTGGCACTGAGAAAAAATGTGTCATGACAAAAATACATGGCCTGTCTTCCTTAAGGGGGAGGGGGTCCATTTATTGCTACACATTTTTACAGTGAATAGTACAACTGGGTCTTGCTCTCAGCTGGGCCTTCCGGAGAGACCGTCATACACGAAATGTAATTTGGTCTCTTGCTGATTGTCCTGGCTGACAGGCCAACATTTGACTCACCTCTGTTCCTGCCAGAGATGGGGCCTCTGTGAGCCTCTGACTGAGAAAGGTCTAAAGAGGGAGGGGAAAAGGAAATTGTTTATCAATGTGTATAACACAAATTTTTATTCTGCCAGTTCATATTCAGTCCTGTATTTTTTCCTTCCTGTTTGTAACTCCTTCTGGTGCTTCACATATGTAGAGAGAAAAAGTGGTACTTGAAAAATAGGGTCATAAAATCTGTGCCCCCGGGATACTGACCAGACAGGTAAAGAAGTGAGGGCCAACACTGTGTTTAGTCGAGGCTGTGGGAAGAATGCTAAGGCACAAGAAAGTCCACACAGATTATGAAAAGCTGATTAAGAGGAAAAACACCCAGGGGGGTAGTGGTGGTCTTTTCTTTGACCGTAGGTGACTAGGACTGCAGCTTTCTGTGTTATCTGACAGAATGATAACTAAAGTTCTCTCTTGCTTCAGCTGACTTCAGTGAGCCCAGCATAACAGCAGAAGTACGCAGTAGTTCTTGTGAATCAGATGAGGTGGTAGTAAGATGTTCTTCTCATGGAGGTTTCCCAAAACCCAAAATCTCTGGAATCTTCAACAACACTTCTGTGGTGTGGAATGCTACCTGGGTGTCTGAGTCCAGCATCAGCCCATACAACATCACAGGCAACGTGCAGCTCAACGTGACTGAAGACACCAGCTTCACTTGCTCCATTGAATACAGTGGCTTTACCAAGTCTGCTAGCTTGCTTCTGAGTAGGTTTTTACTTACTTATTCTTTGTTGCAGAAATATTTTGTGGAACTTGCTGAGGTGCCCCTCTGAGGAAGTGACAGATTTTGTGTATCCATTCTATGCAGGAATGGCCCCATCAGTCCACTTAGGAGTTGCACACCAAAATATTTCAATGGCTGTAAGACAGCAGGGGTGGGAAGGAGGAGTTATGAAAGTGTCTGATAATCAGGAGATGGCCCTGGCTTTCTGCCTCTTCATCGTGATTCATGGCGGGTTGGGCTGACTAAGCAGCTGAATCCTATCGTGGTCTGGTAGCGTCAGCCTCGGTGGCTCCAAAAGTGGGATTCCTACCATCCAGTGCCTGCCTATCTGTACCAGCACAATCCTGCTGCCACTTTTGTGACACAGACCTGGCATTTGAGTGGAGGGGCTTGAGAAATGTGTGTGCCTTAAAAGCCACATGTTGCACTTTAAAAGAATTTCCTCATTTAACAAACCAACACATTTGCTCCTGCTTCAGTGTCAGAAACTGCCAGCTGGGATCTGGAGGAATTTCTGCTTCCATTTTATCCATGCAAATTAGCCCCAGTATTAAACAGATCACTGTGCTTGGCTTAAAAGTGATAAAAAGTGATAACCCTGTGGTTTGAAAGCTTAATGGACAAGAGGAAACAGCATGAAGCAAGGCAGCACACTGTGGTCCAGATGTTTTGCAGTAGAAAGAAATTTGAAATAAATTTGTTAAAGCCAGAAAGATATATTTTTAATATTATTGCCAAAAAAGTCTTTTAAAATATGTCTTTGGGTCTTATGTTTTGACTGCAGAGATACAGACATTTTCAAGGGAAGCTAGAGAATGCAAGAGCTATTTTTCCTAGGGAATTGTACCTTATTCATCAAGGTGCCTTATTCATCAAAAAATCTTACTAAAATCAAAGGGACTTGTGAGGAAAGGTGCCATTCAGCTTCAGGAAGAATGACAGAAACTAGTGCTTGATGAATATTGCTTATTGCTGGATGTAGTGCATAACCTCCCTATAGATCGTAATGGAAGAATGTTTTAAATTTCATACTACATAGAAAAGGAGACCAAGTAATAATAAAAAAGTAAGACACAATTGTCACACAAATTCTCGGAGGAGGGTGGAATCAATAGTGACAACAGCAGTCATAGAGCCCCCAATTTTTGATATTTAAGATATGTAACCACTTCCACTTCAGTATGATTGAAATGGTTTTCAGCTGCAATGATGAAAATCTGAAGACCTATGAGCTTGTATCAGGTCTGTTCTCCTGCTGAGTTTGGGTTGCCCTGTACTGTACAAGAATGGCCCATTCTCTGTTCTAATTTCCAATTGGCAGAATGGCTGTCTACAATGATGAAAGGCCAAAGGATCCAGATCTGCTGAAACTCAACTCTGCCCCAACACTCTTTTGCTGGCATGCAGAGAATGACACCTCCAGTCTATTTAATACATCTTATTTCCTGTCATCTGTGAATTTAGAGTAACAAATTAGGCATAAAACTGCCTAAAACAGCAAGAAAACTCTGAGAATGGAAACTCTTGAGATATGGGCTCAGAGTTTTCCACCAAGCCTAACCAGTTTCTTTGAAAAGAGTTTATGTGGGTTTTTATGCATATGACTATCTCCATCCTTTTCTGGATAGAGATCCAGCATTTAGGATTCTATGATGTGTTAAAAATTTCAGCATATAACAGCTGTGGGGGAATGGAAGGGCCTTTACAGCTTAGGTGCCAGCTTTGTCTGCTAGTTTATTGGATAAATGTATTTTCAGGCTGAATATCTGAGTTAAAATTTGGTCAGAACCACCAGGATTCACATACCTGCTCTTACATGAAAGTGCAAATATGATATGGGGCCCTTCAGTTATGTTTTACTTCTTCTCTTTCAGAAAAAAGAAGTGACTGTGTTCTTCCCACTATACCTCCATCTTACAATGTCATTACTGCTTCAAGTATCATCATTATTGTCTTCCTTTTGGCTGTCACCTTAGCAGCAAAATTCCTCCCAAGGCGTGGTAAGTATAGCTCCTTTTTCATGAAACAGTCTCTCACTGCTTGTGGAGAAACTCTGTAAAATACCTTTTCTAGAAACTGCACTGCCACACTAGATATTTTTGTACCTTCTTCTCGTTTCCTTTTTTTCTGTGCAGCATCTACTGTTACAAAATTTAAGACCAACTGTGGACTTTCCTACATTTTGGTGTGCAAGCAGCACCAAGGTTCAGGTTTGAGATTCAAGGAGTGATTGGGAGTTTTGCCAGTAAACTGGAATATTTCCAAAGGACAGTGGTAAATAGACACACAAAGGTTCAATTTTATGTTTTAAAGTGCTTGAAAATGCAAATGGTCATAATAGAAACAGCTGAGAACTGACGGTTTCAAAATGGGAACTCTCTATGCACCATACTTGGACAATCGCTCAGAAAAGTCACAGACCAAGTTACAAAAATATGTCATGCTAGAGCAAGTTACAAAAATATGTCATGCTAGAGCCACAGAAAGGACTTGAGCATAGCCACACCTCACTTTAGGGGACTCATCGCCTACTGGAGACGGAGAGATGGATTTACCTTCTTTTTGGAGCCCCCAAGGGTACAGGTGGGCTGCCCTGTCCCACTCTCTGAAGTCTTCAGTAACTCCAGACTGTGCCCCTTCAGTGGCAAAGGGGAACTCAGGCATCTCAGGGTTAGATGGCAGTTTATATATATATATGTTTGTATATGTATATATTTATTTATTTATTTATTTATTTATTAAAACAAAAAAGTTTTTTGGGGGGGTCTCTAAATCTCATCTATTATCTGTTGCTCCTTCTTATGTCTAGGCTGACTTAGCCAGAAGGCCCAGACATGATGCCTGCCCCTAGTGGGTAGACATCTAATGGAACTATAAAGTCAGTGAGGCATCCAGCCTATACTGAAAGTCAACAGCAATTAGTGTCCCATTTTCACCCTCTTAATAGCTTTGAAAAACAGTCCTGGAGAAACACAGGGAGCCTTGCAGCACTTTATAAATAGCACCCAATCAAGTGCTGTCAGGTCACAGGGGAAGTGAAGTTTAGAACCAAGAATTCAGCACTGAGAATGATCTATGTTAACTCCATTTAAACCAAAAGCCACAAGTTTGAGTATCTTAGCTCATCAGTCACACTAGTATCCCTCTTTAGAAAGAGGTGATTTGTTAGGCATCAGGGACTCAGTTCACTTAGGGACACTTGTGAGTTTATCATACTTGTGTCTTCTGCTATCTCTATTTCAATTTTAAGCAGGGTCACTCACAAGTGAGAAATGTGGAGGTGGTAGTGTTTTTATTCTGCCCTCCTCACCCACCATGCTCCTTTAAAAACCAGCGTGACCACTGAATTGGGCTGGGCTCTTTCTTTCTTTTGTGCTAAAGCACAAAGAAGCGAGGTTTATGAAAGGCTGTGACCCTCTTAGCTACATCTATGCACTTCCCCATTTTCTGCTCTCATTTTTCCATGACACCAGTGTTGGTTCTCCTATGCTGTTCTCTGGGGCTATGGTGATGGGAAAGCAGTAACCAGGTTGAAAACAAGCAAGTCACAACTGAACACAACCTCTAACTCTGTTAGCTGTGTGGATAATGAGCTTCTAACTAAGGGAGAGAATGAATTGAGGCCCAGAAATTTGATTCTAAATAAATACAGGCTGGAAATTAAAAGGTTCCTTACCAGTAAAGTAGTAACATGCTGGAGCATTCTGAGATAATCTTTTGTACAGAAATTCATATTACCTCTAAGAGAGGTGTAAAAGCATTGTAGCACCAGCATGGTACAATGAGATTACCTGCAGTAGCAAGGGTGGCTTTGCTGCATAACCTGGAATTTCCATCTCAGTTCTGTTTTCCTAACACATACCAGGGAGCAGATTTGCTGAGTCAGATGGTGTTATTTTGCATGGTCACTTTTCACACTAGACCTGAATTGTAAGAAACTGAAGCTGGCATTTCAAGCCGACTTCCCAGTTTGAACAGTTGTTACACTTCAGTGCTGCTATGCATTACCACCTCTCTGGAAAGGGAAACATCTGTCTTAACAGTGCTTCCTGCTGGTGTTACTACAGGTCACCCGTTCAAGAGACATTGTGGGAGCTCAGAACACATTTGAGAGGGCCTCTGTTGCTCTGACGTAGGCAAATCTGGCCTAGGATCTACCTTAATGCTAAGAGTTTAGTTTCTTAGCTCAGAAAGCCATACTTCAAGGAGCTGAAGTATGGGATGGAAGAATAGAAAGAATAAGCAAAATGGGAATAAGGGTTCTCAGATGCATAGAATCATAGAATGGTAAGGTTGGAAGGGACCTCTGGAGATCATCTAGTCCAACCCTCAACATAGCCTCATATGGGGATTGAACCCACAATCTTGGCTTTAGCAGCACCATGTTCTAACCAACTGAGCTAAACCTGCATGATTGTGGTGGTGACCAAAACAGGTAGGTGGTTTGGTGAGGCTTACACTCCTTTGAGGAGCTCATAGCCTCACTTGTTTATCTTTGCAGTAATTTAAGAATGGATGGAAAGTCTCCAAATTTTTTTTTCTGGATATTTCTTCAATTGATCTAACACAAAGGACTCAGATCAGAGGTAGTATAAAGTATAGCTTAAATGGCATGTTGTGAAGTTTCTGCAAGCAAAACTTGCCCTAATAGGGCAGAGGCACTCGATCTGATTTATAAAAATATGCCACTCATAGATGCTGAGATACTAAAGGGACTTGTTTTATCTTAACTTCTTTTAAAGCACAGAAAAGATTTTTTTTGTTTCTTTATGCTAACACTTGTGTTCTTCTACTCATTTGCTGTGTAAATTGCATTTAGTGGCAGGTAACTTTTACCATTTCTTCCCTTCTGACCTTATCGTAGCATTTCTTGACTAGTCTTTGTTCCAGGCTGTGGTCCCAGCTCTGTGCTAATACATTTTATGCATATGACACCATATCATTTACTTCATAGAATTTTTAACAGGTCAGGCTATTGCTATGGGGTAGCTATACTCAGATGCACTGCAAGGGCAAGTCCTGTCAGGAAAAAAAATGGAAGCAGCTAGCCCTAAAAGATTTCTTTTTATCTACTGCCTTATAATGAGTTCTCCTCTCCTCCCTCCCCACTCTCAATTATACCTTACTTTGCTGAAGAAGGCATTTGGATACAGCACTTTCTGGATTTCCAGGTATTAATGAGGGATTTTCTCTTCCAGTCTGTTCGCAGTGTTGTATGTCTCAAGATTCAGAAGAAGAGGTGAAAGAAAGTATGAAGACAGCTGAGCTTTCTAAAGTGACATCTGAAATGTCATCTGTATGACCAGACCATATTTGCAGGTAGCTTTCTTTACTATTCTTCTCTGGCACAGAGAGTCTCAAATATTATTAGATTCTTATGCAATTCTAGCTCTCAAAATTACGTATGGCTTTTAATATGAGTGTGCACTGTTCTTTAGGGTCAAAGCTGTAGGGACCTACTGCCAACTCAGAGCCATGGTATTTCCCAGCCAGATGCTCCTGTTGTTTGTGGGGCATTGCGTTGTTTTGATTCTAACTAATTTTTAGAAGTGAATCTAGTAAAAAATGTTAGAGGATTTGATTTCTTGAGCTGTTGAGTAGCTTTCTTCGTTGAATGGGACCTGCATGCAATTTTTTGTGGCATTCATTTCCTTAATTCGTATCATTTTTCAGGGACTAAATGGGAATAGATAGAGAGAGGAGAAAAACTATTTGATGGATTTGACTATATCTCTTCTAAAACTGTATAAAGAAGCTGGTTAGTACCAGAGAGGTGGGTTTTTAGCAAGGTCATCCCATCCTAATTTGCAGTGACATTCCCTACCACTGCCCTTGTGGGCATCCAGTTTAAGAACTGGGCACTCTTTTAGTGCCTGTCCTATTGGAGTCATAAATGAGTAGCTTATGACTTGCAGGTTCTACAAGAGGCTTCCCCCTGCAGAGGTTATTTCCGGGGAATGGCCTGTGAGCCATGTGCCTAATCTGATGAATAAAGATGAGGACATCAGTGCTCATAGAAACTAAGAGGAATTGACCAAACAGGGATAAGGGAGAGATGAAGAATGAGAGAACAACTCCAGCTTTCCAAATAAGATTGTCAATGCCAGTCCACTTACGAGGTATCTCCATTCCCTTCAGCAGCTGGAGGAGTGGAAAGAGAAGGAAAAGTTTCCCATCTACAACTTGCTCAGGAAATACTCTGATGTTTTAAAAGGAGTTATTTTTGATATGCTGTGTTTTGAAGGATGATATAGGAACTTACCCTGGGTTTATGACTACAAAACATTATATAAATTTTGGCTTGAAAGCTCAGCTATGTCCAAGGTTGTGTCCTCCAAAAATATATTTTTCAAGCAAGCGGTTGAAGAAAAGATTATTAGCTAATTGTTACTACTGATATTATCCAGGTGACTGTATTTCTTGCTTTCACTACAGCATGCTGAATTGCTAGGGGGATACATTACAATAATAGCTGTAGTCTTAGAAGTCACAAATTTCTCAAGCTGTGTATTGTAATAATCTAAAGGCTTGAAATTCTTGAGACTGAAAGAAGGGGAAAATATAATTTAGGCCACTTTTCTCATTTCCAAACCTGACCACCCACTCATATTTTCCTCTGGGGAAGGCCATATCTGGAACAGATACTAAAACCTTGGTTAGCATGAATTCTTGGGGGTTTTGTGAGTACTGCTCCCTGGTGGGAGTTCACCTACTGAATAAATCCATTTTACCGCATTTCTCTTTCTTATAAAAATTTGCCTTTTTTAGTTTATTTTTGGAAATGGCTGGTGTTTCCTAGCTCCAGGGCCTGGGATGGTTGCTATCTGTAAACAAGAGATAGAAAAGCATTAAAAGTGTGTTAGAAAAGCATTTTGCTTCCTCAGTGGCTGATTGTAGTCCTGTAACTGTGTGATGTGCTGAGCCATGTCCTAGTACTGCTTAGAAAAAGTAGTATGTTCATTAGTCATCCTTGCTTCACTGTGGAAGGGCCCCTTCTGCGTGCTCCAAAGGCTCTCCCAGTAAGCAAGCGTTGAGCCAGTCTGTAACTCTCGGTAGTGCCCATCTTGACCTATCTAGCTCTGATGCAGCACCCTGTTTGGTTCTACTGTACTAGCAGCCCTCTTGTGGACTGTAGCAGGTGATGCCTGTTTGTCTCTAGGCTCTGCATCATTCTCACATTTAAGATTAGGAAGGGAAAAAAAATAATAAAAGCTTTTCTTTGTGTCCCCTTAGGTCTCCCATTCTATGAATTCTACACTGCAGTCCCCCTTGTTCTCTACAGCAGTGCTTATTGCAGTGACCCTTTGGCTCTCTGAAAGGGGGTGACAGCAGGAAGAAAAAAATCTGCTCAAGAAGACTGACAAGATTATCTCATGTGAACAAACAGAAAAGCCCACCTACACTACAGAAGCTGTGGGGTGGTCATATTACAATGCAGTTGCTGGAACTGCACCCTGGAGGACGCTCCATATTTCTACAGGAGCGCACAAGAATGTCATCAGCATCGCACTGCTCCAGTATACCAATTCCAGAGTTTGGGACAGTTTGGCTTTGATGCTGCCTCCGTGAAAATCAGGGGCCTTCTGAGCTCTAGCAGGTAGCCCTTGTCCACCTCTCCCTTTAGTAATGTGGAGCTGGCCTCTGGGAGACATCCAAAATCCAATGCAGATTCTCACGGCAGGCTGTGCCTCCATGCTGTAACTGGGAGCGGCTAAAACTTCTTTTATATTCAGCCTGGCACCAATAGCTGCCAGTACTGTTCTTTTTTGCTGGAGGAGTTTGGATCCGGATTTGACCATTTTGGATATGCGTCTCTTCTCCCCTGAAGAGGCAATAATGCAGCCACTTTTTAGGAAAAAGCATCTCAAGGTGGCAATATACACCTCACACTTACTTTCAGTGCTGTAAGACTTTTTTTTTGATGATACGTACTGACAGCACAGCTAACTAATGTTTCTTGTGTACAGAGGTGGCGCAAGTTCTCATGAACTTTCTCTCTTCTGAAAGGATAGCCTTGCCAACCCAGGTACTGAGACACTGCTCTTCCATTAACATACTCTGAGATGCAAGAGCATAGCTGACACAGTCCAGCCCACTGGTGATGGTGCATGTGAGCATATGCATGTGCATGCATGCACAATTATACAAGCTTTTATATGTATTTCTTCTGATCTGCACTTGTAAAACTCTGTAACACTCAGTGGATATCTTAAGTGTTATCTAATATAATGAAATGTAACTCAGGACCTTGCTTCATATATCTCATAGGTCTGCTTTTGTTTGTACATTTGTCTAGACGTATTTGTTAGGGTTGGTTCTCCTTTTTTTTTTTTTTTTTTGGAGTCTCTCATAGCAACATACAGTTACTTGGCTTTGAATGCTGCTGTTTGTCAGTATTCTCTGTACCCAGCCAGGACTTGAAGGAAGTTCCCTGCAGGATGCTAACATTACCTAAGACTCAGCTGATCTGGGTGATATTCTTGCCTACTGTGTAGGAGAAAAATGGTTTCTCATTTTGAGGGGAAAAGAGGTTTTTTTTTTAAAAAAAGAAGAAAAAAAACCCAACAAGCTTCCTGAGCAACCATACATACTAACCTAATTCAACCCTGCCCTGATTATGATGGTGTTGCTGCCTTTTTCTTTTGCTCTGAGCTGCTGCAAGCTGCATCCATTCCCTTATTGCTTCAGCCAGCACATACTGCAACTACTGCTAGGGATGGCACAGAAGCAGCACCTATATCATACGTGACTGTACACAGTTAGCAGGGCAGACAAAAGGCTGAAAGCACCGTGCTATCCTCTTTGTGGGATGTTTTGTTGCTTAAGGAGTTTATCTTACTAGGACACAGCAAAAACATGTACCAGTGGGTTCACTTTTTTTCCTAGCAAGAATTAAGACAGAAATTGGTTGAGAAACCAAGAGCACTAAAAGCAGTTTATGGGGTTCAGCTATGAGAGGCTAAGGGATCAGGAAAAGTCTCTAGTGAAAATAAGACAGACACTGCTGCCTTCATGCTTCCTGCAGTCATGCTGCCGCATCAGCTATTTTACTGCTTTCCCATTGTATGAAATGAAGCAAGGACCTCTAAACATTCTTACTTGGGACTTTTGACAGAGAAGGAAGGTAAGGTTGCTACTGGACCACCAATGAGCATCACAGCACTGACACACTCTGTACCTGTGCATTCTGGCTTCAGACTGTGCAGAGGTGGCAAAGAAAGCAGTGCTAGCCAAAGGCAGCTTGACCTGATCACAAGACTTGGTATACAGGCTGCCAGGAAAATGGTATCTCATGCTTTTCATACTTTTCTTTCAATCTCTTCTTTCCAGCACAAACTACCAGCTGCTTTCATGCTGAATGCTTTTTCTTCTATTTAATTAGCTCATTTTCAACACTGTGCTTTCTTGCCTGTTAGAACCATGGCACATTTCCACCATACCAGCCATACTGCAGCTTGGATAGTTGTACACGCACAGCCTTTTTCTTCTGACCATCCCGTGCCTGACTTCTGCTCCTGACTGCTGATTGCACAAACTTCTAGAGAACGGTTCCTCTTCTGCACACTGCCAAACCTTCTACATCACCACAGACTCCTGTGACACTTTAAATAACTCATTCTAAAGTAAACCAGAATTTTCACACTGACAGCTATGGCTAGCATCAGGTTGTTTTTATTTACTTGGTAGGCAGGTTGGTTTTTTTTTTGTTTTTTTCTTAAGCACTTATAGTATGAGTTATGTTTTCCATTACCTTATGCTGTTTTCAGTGAATTGCACACAAATGGTTTCCATGAGACCTTTCCAGCTTGATACCTGGGTCTTTGTACCAGGTGAGCTGCTCCCATCTTATTGCAAGTATTTTGTATATAATAATTTTCCTGATGTTTCTCCTTTAATTGTATTGAAAGTTAAATGGTAAACTTTGTATCCTTTCCTCAGTAATTAAAGATGTCTGCTGTAAGTGCTGGGAAGTAGTAGAGCCTCTCAATTATTCACATGAGCCCAAGCAACCATTTCACAGCCTCTAAAAAAAAGTAGACCATCACAGCAAGGTAGGTGATGGAACTGGCTAACAAAACTGTACTACAATAGCTAGAGCTGGGTTCGAGAGCCAGCCCTGGTTGGTGTGCTCAACAGAAATGACAAAAATAGCACTCAAGCACCTGACCTGTAAATTCAGCATAACTCATTTTTGTTGATCTATTGAGGATTAACTGAACAACATAGCTATGCTGGTAGCATAAAGCCTGCACCAGGTCATTCTTCTCCTTCCCTAAAAGGTGTTTTTCAGTGCAAAAATAAAATCCAGTGTAAGACATTCTTGCTGTATCCCTCCTATCTGTGTTAGTTACCAGTCCTCCACTGTCAGGGTAGCTTCATCATTGTGCCTTTTCCTGGAAGGAACATTTGGATTCAAAAATAAGCTCTGAACCAATTCTTCACACCCCATTTTGGACAGTGGCTTCAATTACAAGAAATGAGGAAGTGCAGGGAGCTAACTTAGCAGGAAATAAAGCAAAAAATGGCTGATGATCTTGAGCTGAATGCAGATGAGGTCTCTGCTTCCTTTGCGAATGTGCAACATAAAGGACATTCAGCAACCCCTTTCTTCCTTACAAGGAGAGAAAATCCTATCTGCTAGCTTAGGTCTGACTAGTCTCCCAGGGAAGAACATTACCATATCAATGGTCACAGACACAAGAGAATCAGTATTCTTTAGTCATCCTAGTAAGTGGCCACTAAAGAGGAAGAGGGAGCAATGACATAGCTAAATGTTATCAGAACACGACTTGGAAAGGCCTACTGTTCTGTTAGTTTTTGAAGGGGCACAGGGGAATTACAGAATGGTTGAAGTTGGAAGAGCTATCTGTAGACCATCTAGTCCAACCCCTCTGCTCAAGCACAGTAACCTACAGCATGTTGCCTGGGATTGTGTCCAGATGGCTTTTGAGTATCTCCAAGGATGGAAACTCCACAACCTCTCTGGGCAACGTGTTACAGTGCTCAGTAATCTTACTACTGCCACCAAAGCATGCAAAAGTAAAAATATGGAAGAGTGGGAGACTTATCCATAGTTCTGCTTATTCAGATCCTTTAGTTGTTCCTAGGGATCCTAGGGAAGAAAAAACAAAGTTGAAGAAAAGAAAACGTATTTCTTCCATAGAAAAAAAGACCTATACTGAGGTGTTAAGTAAATAAATGTTCAGTTTATAAGTTAGGAAGCAGCATCTTCTCAGAAGCAAGCTGTGCCAAAAATCTGCTTTAGGTGGAATATGCTCTGTGGAATCAACTGCTCGTATTTCAATCAACAGCTATCAACTGTAATGGAGGAACAGTGTAACTACTCTACTTCTGGGAAGGAGACCAGAACCCCCTGCCAGATACAATTCTCTTTAATAGACTAAAAACCTCTAATAAGCAAAAAGGACCAGAATTATGACCTTCTGATTTGAAGAAAATGGTGATGGGCCACCTGGCCCTTCTAGGTACCGGCCTTTATGAAATTAACTTCAGCCCTGCTCATGGCTAACAACTATGACTTAGCAGTCAGTCACTGGTACCAATAATAAATGGAGCTGGCACTCTCCTGGCTCTCGTCCATGTTACTGTCTAGATAAAGGAGAGCCCGATGCTGCCACTAGACTTAACTGCTCACTGGTGACATCTCAGGTATAGCTCTTCTCATGAGATACCACTCAGGTACCTTTCTGTAATGCAAATACAGCATAAGAATAATATGGAGACATTTCACTGCTGCAAAATAGCTTTACTGAGCATCTTGAACCACATTTCCCTCAGAGATAATCCCCTAATGTCTCACCTTCAAATGAAATTAGATGACTTTTTATTGTTACTAAAACTGCCCATGGTATCAATCCTTCCACCATCACCACCACAAACAGTCATCCCTGCTGTGGTCTTCTCAGCCACCCTTCTACAAAGTAAGACAAAACATGTCTTTTTCAGGGTATTTCCGTATCATTCCCAGGTCCTCCACCCTTCCTCTACACTGATTGCAAAATACCCTATTTACCCTAGGAACCAAGTGTGTTTTTCTATAAAAAAAAGCCTGCAGAAACCACAATCAGAGTTGGCCCCACCCAGGCAAGTCAAACTGTGGATAGGGGGATGACAGGAGGACAGAAAGGACTACTGCTAGTGCTGCCTGTGTCATGGACAACAGTCTCCAGCTGCCATCTAAAGAGTAGCCTTCACCAGAATGAAATTAGCTTTTAGAACCAGGGTATCTTTAGCAGCCAAACTATTAGTAAGTTACCTCCCCTATTTCTACATTACAGGTGGCCTGGATATCTTCAGAAGTGAAATGGGTTCTGTCAAAGATTCTGGAGCTACTCTCCTCCCCAGCCAAACCTAGCTGTCACTTACTGTTCTGCAGAGCCTGCATTTCCACCTTCTCAAGTCGAATAGGTTGGCCCCTTACAAGCTTTTGTGCTGTGATACACATCCATTAACAATGTTTTAATGTTTTCATCAAATTGTTTCTTCAGAAATGTAAGCATATACCTCAGTTCACAGAATACTTCCTCCACCCCTTAACCGAAGAGTTTTTAATGGGCAGAATCAAAACACTTCATAGTTGCTTGCAACAGATCTGGGGAAGATTTAGCAGCTCCTGGATTCTCTTGCTATCTCCTTCTCTCTGGTCCTCCCTGAGCGTTGCTTTCTGTTTGGCCCAAGACTTCAGTTACATCAAGCCTCGATTGCCTAAAGGGGAAGAAAATGCAAAATAACTTTATGACTGTATCCTCTTCATAAAGATATCATTACAGAGCCTTCTTTAAAGGTTTATTCTAGAATCCACATTATTTGTAAGTTTCAACGAGTCATGCAATCAGCATCATAGCTCTCTCTCCCCAAAGCCTCCAGCCTTCCTCATCGTAATATGGGAGGGAGAGAAGGCAGCAATGAAGGAAAACTGAGAGTTTTGGCCTCTCTCAATTTTGGTAAAGAAATACAAGTGTGCTCTAAAGATGAGCAAATTCACCCCTCTTGCTCATCTTCTCAGCCACTACAGAAGTGAAAGATGGAGACGTAGTTGTGGGGGAAGCCACAAATTTCATACAGAACACAGCTTTCTACAAAATAAGCAGCAGCATCTAACAATAGGAAGACTAAATCAGAAGTTCACAAACTGGTATGTGAAATGCCCCAAAAACTAAAGAGGAGAGGAACTGAGCCTAACAGGACCTAGTGCATCAAGGTTTCTTTAAATATTTGAACCACACAGATCTAGACTCGCTTCTAGTCAAAGACATGAACAGGCAGAGCCATTCCTTACCATTCTGCTAACTTCTGTTCATACAGCTCCCTCCGCTCACGATTTCTCTTCTCCTGCAATGTCTCACCAGCAAGTTTTTGCATTATTATTAAGAGGCCCCCTGCAGGGATTCTAGAAGAAGCGACAGAAAAGTCAAAAGTCACCCAAGGGACATGTAATAGTAATAATTTACTGGCAATAGCAAAAGGAGCATGCGGGGGCCAGCCACCAGACCAGTGGTGCATAACATACCCCAGTACTCACATCACACTATAGACTAAGGTGCTCCTATTCTAGTGACTGTCACTAAACTCAGCTTATCATGAGCTGTGACTCACTGTAATCCCTTTTCTGTGACATATTTTGAAGTTACTCATTAACAGCATGCAAAAGGCAAGGGCTAGAAGGAGTATTGTGGATACAAGTAATTTTGTGGATAACCTAACCAATGATTTAGACAGTCAAATCCCTGCTTAGCTTCTGTTCAACTTCTGGAAATACCTCTGTTTTCACTGATAAAGCTCCCTGGGCTATTGCTAGGCATGCCCACAGCTGACTCCAACCTGATAGAGCTAAGCAGCTCACATCAAGTTCTTTGTCTTGTCCACATATGATCCTCAAATTAATGTGTGAGTATATTTCCATATCTGGACTTTTGAAGAGCTCCCAGGTCTGCTTGAAATGTCAGACTTCTGAGTGAACAGGTCACTTCCCTGATGGACAGGGCTCCCAAACAACTGTTGGTTCCTCTGTCTCCCAGGGAGCTTTAGGAGATGCAGGGCTACAAAATCTACATGAAGAGATGTGCCATCTTACAGCCTTGACAGAGGGAGGCCAAAACACACTACTTCTTCCTTTGCATTTCCTAATGGCCGCTGCTCCACGTTTTGGCTTTCACAGATCCCATTTTGTAAATACTCCATGTTCATATAGGTTCCTAAACTAAGTACTGGCAGCTCCTGGGGTGCCCCATTGTTTAGAAGTTGCAATTACAACACCCAGCATCCCTTGTGGATCGAGCTCTGGATTCTGAGCTGCTACAAGGAAGTCACTGATGAAGCCAAGAAGGGAGCCCAGATGCTGTAGGTCTTAAGACTCCTGCCTTCACCCCCAGACAACACAGCTCCTTAGAACAGATGTCTAACTCTTCTGCACACAACCAAAGGGCTAACTAGTGGCCACACCGAAGCAAGGGAACAGAAAACAAGTCTATGACCCATCCTCATAGATAAATTTCCTATTTAACAGTGGTTAGTGCCTCCTCCAACATGCAAAGAAAAGAAAGAAGCTCTGTTGAGAGCAGGGAGTCCCTATCACTGAGAAAACAGCAAACATAAATCAAGGAAATAAAAACAGGTTAAAGGGTTGGGAGAAAAATCACCTTCACGAGGCCCCAAGAAAGACAGAGAAAATCCTCAGGGCAGGAGGGAAAGGGAAGCTTCTGTAGTTCCACCTATGATTCAAGGCTTGGTGGGGGAAGCTGTCATCCAACATAAACCCTTATAGAATAGCTACCAGACTGTCACCAGCAGCAGTCACAACTTACCCAAACACTATTCCAAACACGCTGCCGCCCGCCAGCCCATGTAGGCCCAAGTGCATTCTGAAGAGGGCTCCTGTGAAGGCTGAAGAAAACACACTCAAACCACAAACTGCTCCCTGTCAGCCATCACATACATGCTGAAGGAGCTGCTTTGCCCCATTTCGCCTTTCCACAGGCAGATGCCCACATTTAACAGAGCAGAAACAAAGTGCTGTGTCCAGCAGGGAGGGACCTTGGCCACACAATCACACTAGCTCTCAAGAGGCAGGCACTTCAACCACCAGAGATGAGCTGCTATTGCAATGCTTCCAGCAGGACTTTATCCACACCTTCTCTGCACTAAAACATGGCATAAATTCTTCTGTTTCAGAACGACTCCCCAAGAAATGTTAAAATAGAAATGTATCTGCAAAAGGAAAACCAATTTTCTGCTGGCTGTAGTGTGGTTCCCTTTTCTTCTTTGAAATGGCAGCCAATAATAGCTGCAACACAAAGCAAAAAACGACAGTAAAACATGTATCTGACTTTAATGCCAATAAAGCCTGTAAAAATGGAACAAACAAATCCCTTACCAAGAGCCCTATGTCTACCAAGAGTAGACATGCAAAACTTCACATGAAAAGGGTAGTTTAGAAGCAGCATATTGAACTGTTAAAAAGAGAGGAAATAAAGGAATGTTTTCCTTGCTGAATAGCTGATTGTAAGTTCAGGTTATACACAAAATGCTGCTTTTACGCTACAAGCATTTTTCACCCCAAAACTCCAACAAATATTTCAAAGACGAATAATCATAAAACTACCCTATGATTTCATAAATGCATTGTTATCTCTCTATTACAAAAAAAGGCCCACAACAGTTAAATAAATGAGTCACTAAGTCAGTCAATAGAACAGGAAGCAAAATCCAGGAGCGTAGACAGCTAGAGACGTGCTCAAATCTAAGCTAGTAATTCCTTTACTCATAAACAGAAAAACATACAAAAATAAAGCAGTCTTACCTCCTGCTGCAGCAAAATTACTGACGGTGGTTTTATTGCGGTACACAGACAGACCAGTGCTCACTGTGCTGCAAGGATAAGGCACAAAAGAAATCAGCAGTTACACATGAAAAAGATAGGCAGCAAAGCACAAACTGAAAAAAAAGGATCAAGTCCACCATCAGGTTGCCTCTAACTGCCTCGTTGCCAGTCTGTCTAGAGCACACACACACACCATCCATAAACGCTTTGATTTTAGTAATTTTACTGTATTCAGCTGTTCAGCTGGAGGCAGGGGAATACCAGGATTCTAAGCTTGGATTTGGGATATTCTGTCTTGTTTTTGTTTTTTTTCTTTTTTAAAAATCAAAGACCTTTTTTGTTGTATATTCAAGGATGATAGCAAGTGAGCAACCAAAAGTTCCTATCTGTCTGTCCTGACACAGGAGACAAATCTGTGTCTCTAAGAGCTTGCCAGATGTACATAGATTTTACCACTACAGCTAAGTCAGACTAATGATGTCAGCAGGTTCACCTGCTCTTGAAGCATGAGATCTTCTGCAAGGGTATGTATATCATCTCCTCCAAAAGTATAAAGTAAGCCCCAAAAGTCTCTCTCTTCTCAGTCCAGTAGCCACATCTTCCCCACCAGCTTAGCAAGCCTCCTGCATGATATCTGCAAGTCACCAGCAATCTTCTTATCTTTCCCAACGCTGTAACGTCAACTCAGGTTTTGTACAAGGTAAAACTAACAACTTGTTTTTAAATTGCCAAACTCAAAATTAGCCCAAATACAGAACATAGTCTTCAAATTGCATTTTACAGTAGCAGTTAACACTGAGTGGTAAGTATCTTCTTTCAAAGGCTTGTACAAAAATGTAATGAAAAAGGACAATGCATTCGATTGCAGGGGAGACATCTGGTGGAAGATGACAAGGTTACACACCAAGTCCAGAAAAATTTAAAGCAATCACAAGTTCTAGGAGAGAAATTAAACAGCATGCCAGTTAAACCAAAAAAGAAAAAAAGATACTAAGCCAAGAAAAGCCAAAAAAAACTACTGAGACCAAGGGAAAAACATAGAGAGGCACAAAAAAATTATGAAGAAAGGCAGAAATATAAAATAAGCTGCAACTGGGAAATAATGTTAGTCATACTGCCTATGTCTTACAAACAAAACACAATTTAAAGACAATGCAGCTACAGATGTAGTCAGTACAGGTTTGGAATTACATGGATTTATCACTTTGAAGGTCAAGGAAGAAGATATTCCTAGTTTACAAGGGCTTTAAATGGAAGAGCATGCTTATTTTGATGTTGTATTGTCAGAAATATACTGACATGTCTAGGGAAGAAAATCAGAAAAGCAGAACATTATGTGTAGGGAAATTTTAAAAGACTAAAGATGCACAACTGGTAGGTCTAATGACCAATGACATGCTTAACAAGATGAATCATCTGCAAATATTTGGAACACAAAGATAAAGAATTGTGAGTAATGTCTGTGTATACAAACTAAGCGTAATGAGAAATAAAAAGCAGGAGAAAAAAATTAGCATGGGACAGAAAGCCATTCCTGAACAGACAACGCATTGGAACATTCTCCCAGAGAAGACTATAGAACACCTCAAACAAAAGGGATTAAGCAAAAGCAGAAAGAAGCTGTTAAGTACAGGGAAGAATCCTATATAAGTCAAAAATAGTATGGATTAGGTGTAACCAAAAGGGCTTTTCCAATTTAGTTTCTGGGTTGGTTTGTCGGAGGATTTGAATTGAGATATATACAAAAGGTTAAATCCTTTTCATGTTTATACCTTATCAACCAGACTCATTGTTAATGCAACATTTCAAACATTCATCAATCACTAGTAGTCTCTCAAGAAGCAGCAACTACAGGCACAACATGCACTAAGGACATCTTCCCACTAATGAGTAAACCAATTCCTCTCCCACTACCAACAGGAAATACTTACTTAAATATTGCCACAAAAGCAGCTACTCTCCAACTCCAGCGCCAGCCATAGCGGATGAAGCTCCTGAGACCAGCACGGTGAGCTGATTGCTACAGTAAGAGAGAAGAAAGAGCAGGTCTGAGATCTGTAAGCTATTTCAGCAAGCACAAGTCCACTGTATCCTGAAGAAGGTGATACAGAGTATCCACAGTGGCTATTGGGCTTGATGGGCCTCAAAATATTGGGAATGATTCTCTGACCCTTAAGGACAGAGTTGATCATCTCAAAAGGAAAAGCAGCTCATCAGGTCATCAATAGGAAAACCAAGAATTGATTCCAGTTTGTAACATCAACTGGTCTTTCATGGTGCTGAGCACAGTTTTGAGACAGTGATAGCTTTCTAAGGAAGCACTTTTCATGCTGTAATAGAAGAAGATAAAAGAGGAGAAGAAGGCGGGGGGGGGAACAAACTGAAAACAAGCCCTTAATTATCATCAGTTGATATGTATTAAATACATCAATAATAACCATCTACTTAATATCTGAATAGAGATCCTCAAGCTCTGCAGTTTAGCCCTGGCATTTGAAAGTTTGGCAATAAAAGATGTAATAAAAAGAAGTTTCATAAAAATTAAAGAATATTCCAGGTAATGCTACTGAAAATAACCGCATTCTCTCTTCCAGTGCCTGAGATATAAGTGTTTTGCCTGGGTGCAAAAACAAAAGGTCAGTAGAAAAAAAGAGTGAAGCCAGATACCGACACTTCACAGACAGCCGAGTCGGAGGTCAAATCTAAAAAATGAATGATGTACAACTAGGCAGAAGATTTTAAGGTTTTTGTTTCTAATAATCCAGGCTACCAGCACTTAAATTGAAGAACAACCTCCCCTCAAAGTCCTAATAACTCTACAAAATGTCCCAAGTGTTCTTCGTGGTGAGGTATAGTGACAGGTTGTAAGAATTATATTTTAAAACAAAATATATGTGCAAAACAAACAAACAAAAAATCGGTAGGTTCAGAGGGCACTGCCAGTTTGACACTAGAGAGTACCATCACACTAAAATTTAAAAGCCAAAAGGCTTTTCAAGAGAAATTATTTAATTAGTCACTTAATAGAAAAAGAAATAGTAACAATGTTTAAGTTCTATAGGTAAGGACAGTTTTCTTTTAAGTTAAACATGTAATATCTGGGTATAACTGAATGAAGACAACAGGTGATTACACCCACTATATGTATTTTTACGCATAAAGCAAACGCGTTGGTACCGGGCCAGTACTGTAACCAGGTTTCAAAATTAAGCATGCACTCACTCTTGCGTTTTGTACATGTTATTAGAACAAGCTCATCAGCACGAGAAGCCTGGTCTCCTACTGGCTTACATCGCATCGCCCAGGGCCCCAAGAGAAACTTCCTCCACAGCTGCAAGGGTTTACGAGGTGTCTGGTCTCCGCACACTGGCGGTGCGACCTTCCCCCCTACGGGGGCACGTCCAAATCCCGCTGCGACGCCCGTTTCCGTGACGCGGCAGGAGCACGGCTACGGGTGAAACCTCCAGCCCCCTGCCCAACGCGCGCGGAGCTGCCCAGAGCCCTGCAGCGCTGCTGGCTCGGGGCCGCCCGCACCGCCCGCGGCCCGGGCGAGCCGCACACGCCGCCGGCGCGGCTCCGGCCCTACCACGGCGTCGGCGCGGTTGTGGAAGAGCTCCCCGTGGCTCCGCGCGATGAACTCCTTCCTGGCGTGCCGGAAGGCGGGCAGCCCGCCGTACACCCAGCCGAGGACGCCCCCCGAGAACGCCGATTTGACAATATTCACCGTTTCTTCCGGCAGCTGCCGCCGCTCGCTGCAAAGACACGGCGCGGGTTAGGGGCCGCGGCGCCGCTTCACCCGGCGCCCTCCCGCCTCGCCTCGAAAACCCCATTCGCAAAGCCCCGAAGAGAAGAGCCGCCGCCGCCCGCGCGCGCAGCAGGGCCCCAACGGCCGCCCCAACGGCCGCCCCAACGGCCGCCGCCTCCCCGCCCCCCGCGCCCGCGCTCACTCGCGCTGCCAGAGCTCGCGGAGCCGCTCCCAGCCCGTCTGCGGCGGCGGCGCGGGGCGGCCGAAGGGCGACTGGGCGCCGGCCGCCTCCGCCATGCCCGTGCCCGTGCCCATGCCGGTCCCCGCGCGGCGGCGGCGGCGGCGGCGCGGCAGCGCCCCCTGCCCCCCGGCACGGAGCGGCGCGCAGCGGCCCCGGCCCGCTGACAGGAAGGGGCTGCCGCCGCCGCGGGGCTTCGCGGTTGTTTTCCTGTAGCCTTAGACCACCGGGAAGAGCTTCGTAATGCTTAGCTGCCCCCCCCCTTCCCCACCCGCTGGCGATACGCGGGCGGCAGAGCGGGCCCGGCGCTGCTGCGGCGGAGGGAGGGGGCGCCCGGCCTTCAGGGTGGCGCACGGATGGGGCCTAGCTGCAGCCTGCTGCACCGTTCAGCGAGATTAAGGGTTGTTTGGGGGAGAGGG
Source organism: Rhea americana (assembly GCF_003343005.1). NCBI lineage: Eukaryota > Metazoa > Chordata > Aves > Rheiformes > Rheidae > Rhea > Rhea americana. The sequence goes on along the minus strand of NW_028186990.1, from coordinate 1,836,051 downwards.
GGGAAAAAAGAAACGAAACCCTAAAGGCCTTCGTTTCACAAAGAGCGCAGCTCAGGGAAAGCTCGAGCACGCAGCGTCGGCACCACAAAAGCGGTGGTTAGTCTTTTCCTACACCCCGAGCTGCAGTTCACACTAATCCCGGTGCAGTTTAAGGCACGTATTTTCGTTTAAGCTTTGAATGAAAAATGCTGATACCCTGGATCCGGAGGTCTCGACCCACTTGCTCATTCAAAATCCTACTCCACGAGCTGTTTTTGTTTACTGATTTCCTTCACCATCTCATTCCTCTTCGTTTTATCCGTTCACTGGCATCTTGTTTTCTGTCGCATGGAGTAAGCATGGTATCTTTTGTAATTAAAACAGGATCTGTTCCTGGGCCTCCCCTCCTCTTGTGCCATGCCTCGTGGTACCAGAACATTTCTGTCAAAGGTGCCAGCTGCAAGGCCAAGGCAGTCACTCTCCAAGGAGTAACTCTGCTTTCCCCGAGCTGCTCCTTGTGTGCACCTGGAGCACCTACTCACATGGCTGGGGTTGTCTTTGGGCTGTGGTCGCTGTTCTCCGGGCCATCTATCGAACTCTTCTATTTAACGATGAAAAAAGCCAGCTGGTGTGCACAGATCTCTGCCAATCATATCCATTATCAGCTTCCTGCTTTCTGTCCTCCTTGCCCAGTCTGGTTTTCATTAGATTTTTACATTCTTGCTAGATACGAGTTTACAGATTTTTATTTTCTGTGTGCGCAGTGGTTAAATCAGGAGAGTTTTAGTCTCCAGGAGTATAGCAGTACAAATACCATGCTAGCAGAGCAGCATTCACATACCCCCCCATCCTTTATTTAAATCCTACTCGTGAGGAAGGACCCTTCACCTCTAGAAGTGATCTCTCCGCTGATTCAGGCATTATCCTGTCTGCCAAGACTGGCAGCTGAGGGCCCAATTAATTATGGCTGTCTTAGTGATGTGAAAAAGGAAGCAGACTGAACCGTATGTACCAATTCAAACAGGCTATTGACCAACCAATGGATAGAGTTTTCAGTCACCATTGCCCTTAGACCTGAATGAGAGACTTAAATGGGAAGAGCTCTCTCTTTCATCCACTCCACCGATACAGCCTACCCATTACCATTGGAGAGAAAAAACAGACACGCTTCAGCTTCTTGGATGAAACAGCTGGTGGTTTGTCCTGATCTTTTATTACAATATAATTGTTCTTTGGACTAAAACGTGATGTATCCGACAAACTTTCTTGTTTTTAATCCAAAAGCACTTCATTAAAAATGGTTCAAAACATTATACATAATTGTTTCAGTGTCTCAGATTGCTCTCTCCTTGTTGACTAAACATGCAAAACCAGAAAACCCCTTCCACTCTTATACAGTTCTTTTCCTCAGAAACCAAACTGTTTTAATACCCTAATTTGTTTTCTTTGTACACTAGCACAACCCAGCCAGTGGTCCTGAAACTGATACGTTGCTCCAGCAACTAGGGTTTGACTGATATGTCTAGCAGTTATTTCCCTGTACCAGAGCTTGGCAATGCTGCTAAGGCCTCTGTGTGAGTATATGCATATATATGTTTACTTAGCATTACTGTTCTTTGGAGCATTTTCTTCTCTGATCCAAACTGACTATGGAGAAGATTATGAGCCATTACTAGCATTCTCTCTTCCCTTCCATTAACGTGCAACTTCCTAAGACATGAGGCCGCTTTGTAAGCAAGGGTGCTCACCTGGGATGCAGAGGCCTCATGGCGTTGTTTCAGGCTAGTCTTAGCAATTGCTTCTCTGCAATCAGGCCTCTGCAGGCTTAGGGAGCCATGTACCAGGACTGCTAAGAACTGCGCCTGACTGACAAGTGAGTGTTCCTACCCAAAGGATATGCTTAGGACACTGGCCCCTCTGATCCTGCTGATGCAGTCAGTCTGTGGCACAGAAGAAATAGTGATCCCAAAGCATGTGGGCAAATGGCTCACAAGGAGGCAGCACAATGTCTAGCTCTTTTCCACTAGAAAACTTGAAGTTACTGAACAAATTGTAAGCAGGAAGAACTGCATCTCTCCGGATGCCGAGGAACATGCTGCTTCCTACCAGGCCCCTCCCAACTCAGGGACCACAGAGCATTTTAGAAACTCCATTCACCAGAGGCTGCTCAGCCCACAGTAGGTATAAATCAGGTAATTTTCATTAATAAACCAATTAATAGCTAAAGAAATCAGACTGCGACTGAACTCAAAATGAGTAACGTGAGGAGTAGCTGCCATTAAGTGATTGGAGACATTCCTAAACCAGACTGAAGGAGATAAGAAAAGGAAGGTAACCACTACGAGAAATAAAAGCAAATGCTGAAGTGAGCAGTGGAGTTACCAGCCTCAAAATAAGAACTAGAAAGGATTATAGAAGGGGAGCAGAACAAGGACTCAACTTCTGGAATGAAGAAGAGCTGGATATATCCCTTCAAATACTTTTCCTAAGTTCCCAAGGGCCCTGGGACATCTGGCCAGTGGACTGGTGAGAGCTTATCAGGGGCTCTGTTTTACAGTGTGTGTATATCTGCATCCAGATAAGCTCATCTGTCAGAGGATGGACTGTCTTTATGTCAGTTGCCAAATGCTTGACTGTCTACTACTCAGATTTAGCACTGTGGCAAAATCATCATCCCCGGCTCCCCTATGAGGTAGGTCATTTATGTGTGCAAGGAGAATTTGCCCTTTCAACAGTGCATTACAGCCTTGCTTTAGAAACTAGATATAAACTTCAGAAAAAAAACCTAAGTCTTAAGCTATCTGAAAAGGTTACCCCAAAACCCAGTCACTGCTTCTGTCAGGGAACACCTAATAACCCAAGTGCAATCACACAGGTGAAAAAACATTGCCCATCTGCCAAAAACGGACATGTATCTCCCAGTTAAGCAGGGCTCACAGTTTGTGTGCCCTGTCCATAACTACAAAAGACTTGATAAAATGTCCAGTAAAATTAACTGTAAGGTCCCTCATTGACTGGATGGGATTTAAGATTATTCTGAGACAGACAGAGGTAGTAAAGTCCCAAATGCTTACAACGCTATTCCAGGCACCAACATAACTACTCCATTAAATACTCATTATCGAACATTCTACTCAGTGTTCTTACGGCAACAGCTTAAGTGGGTCCCACTGTATGGGAAGAATTTTAAAGTTAACCTATTGCTGTTCTCTGTAGTTTTAGTGTAAAGGATAATAAACCTCAGAGAACAAGAAAGAAGGTAAATTGGTCTTCAGATTTCCACAGAGATCAGTTCGAGCTGCTAAGAAAACCACAGAAGTCTCTACAGTTCTGTTTTCAGCCGTTCAGAAGTAATCTCATTGTAGTTGTTCCTCCTTTTCACTTTGTAAGTCAACGCTTGGGAATACTCAGACAGCAGATGCTTCCAGTAGCAAGAGACATCTTCCATCTGCAAGTGCTCAGTGATGAACTGGCGTCCCCTACAGACACAAAAGACAGTCAGAACTAACAAGAGTTCCTACAAGAGTCCGTGGTTTTGTTTTATATGTATAATCAACTTTCACTCTTCTGTTTTTCAGCGTTAAACAGCATGCATTGCTCTGTACTGTCTACTTTAATTTCACAATTTTCATTTATCCTCATCGCTGTGACACTTGCAATGCTTCTGTTATCCTCAAGATGGTATTTGCTATCTGAAATAATATTTATGATCCCAGATACACCCTAAGCAACAGTGGTTGATGCTGCTTCAGAAGCCAGTCACTGCCAGCCTCGATATATAATGTTTATAATGCAGACATGGTTCCCAAAGGTCAACTCATTTCATACCGAGACCAAAGCTCCTAACTTCCTATAGTGTTCAGTGGGATTCCTGACATGGATCACATCCAAACTGAAGACCTAAACACACAATCTTGTTCTCCTATTCTCTGTTATGACTCCTCCAACCCCCGTGCTGTTATTGCAGAAGATAAATATACTTTACCCTATTAGTATTAGGCTGTCTTTGATAGGTGTTTCAGAAGAGTGCCTGACAGCTACAGAGGAAATACAACTTACCTCTCTGAAATTTCTTGTGCTATGGCATCATTTTCCTTTACAAACTGCAACAGCTCCCTAAAATGCAGACAAAAAGATTACTATGAACATCTAGCTCAACAGAAAACATCAGACCTTGGCTAGACTGCTGTGGAGGACAAGACTAAGGATTTATAACTGAGCGAGGGACTGGTACTCTTCATTTCAGAGCACAGAAGAAACTTGCCATTCTCAGCTACTCCAGAACAACCCCAGACAGCAAGCTGAACTCTGGGAGTTGACACATTTAGCCCAGTGACATGTTGTTCTTCCTCTTACCTGTGTTGCATAACTATTAAAGTACCTAGTACCTGCTGATTCCAGTGAAGGTGGGAGACCTATGTACCACAGTGAAACTCAGGCTCTCCAAGTAATACGAGCATAGGATTTTTTAAGGGGTGGTTATAAAGAGAAAAGAACATGACCTCCAAATGCGTTTGCTGCCTAGGAGTGGAGGCACTTCTTAAGTGTAATACAAACCAAGCCACCTTTCCAAACATAGCAGTGTTTTTCTGTTGCACGCAATGCTCTGCTAAGCACACTTGGGGTCTCATACCTGACATCAGAGAGGTCTGATTTGACTGGGATGTAGTGGACCCAAGGCTTCAGCTGGGGGTAGAAGAACTCCAACCACTCTTTTCCAACATGAAAGACAAGCGAACCGCACAAGAAAAGATGTTTGAACCGGAAACTGGCAGCCACTCCCCGGAAATTAAACAGGTACCTTTAAAAAGATAAGCAAAGAGAGGGACTTAATCACACCTGCCATTTTACAAGGAAATACTACCCGCTCTACGAAGGAATTGGTCTCCAAGTGGTGGGTCAACCTTCTCTCATAGATAACATAGGATAGTGTCTCTCACACTGAGTTAAGCATCTGTCACAAGAGAAAAGAGAAGAAATTTTTTGAAGCTCCTCACATAAAAAGATGAAGTTAAGGATGTGCTAGGTGAGTTTCTGATGCCTGTCAAAATTGGAGGAGAAAGTTTAGGGGTGCAGCTTTAGCTCTGCTACAGACTTTCACCTGTGACAAATCAAAGGAGACTTACCAGACCACAGCTAAAATGACATGAAGAGTCAAAATTTTGACACTGGTCCTGTGATTCTACACTACTCCAGAGATTCTGCTCCCACAAGGAGCTCTTTTCTCACATCTCTTGCAATGAACTTTTTTATTCATTGTTCTGCTTTGATGTATCTATACTAGCCTTTTTTTTTTTTTTTTTCCTGAGATCCTGCCTTAATCTGAAGTGAAACAATATTAACTTGGGAATGCAAACCTAGGAGATGAAAGAGGCTATCACTGAATAGATGACTTCGCTGATTAGAAAGAATCAACAACCCCGTTTTCAATATTTTTTGACAAATTAGTAAAATGGGCTTGGATTTGGGAGAGGAAGGATTTTGTTAGCAAACTGTATCTCAAAGGTATATTTGTGTATTTGTCTGTTTGCTTTCTAAATCCACATTTCTCCAGTAATACTTAAAGCTGTTTTTTCACATGGGTAAAACCCCTAAGTACATGTAACTGATCTTTGAAGTTACTGATCTTTGAACATTTGGGACTAGGGGAAGGGAATTCTTCCTTTAACACAGCTGTTCTGGGTGAGATAGTAATTATAACTAAGCTCGGCCTAGCACTAAGTGGAAGGAAGTAGATCTACAATTATTCTGTATTCTTTGTATTACTGTAGTAGTACTTAGGAGCTCAAGGCAGGGACCAGGAGCTCACTGTGTTAGGAACTGAATCAACACACATAGAGATAAGAACAGCTGTCTGGAAGTGAGGAAATGTCTCCATCCAATTCCACACAGTGCTCCCATCATCTGAGACCTCAGATGACCTCAAGTCATTAAGAGCTGCTCTCAGATGGTCTGGTATGGCATCTACATTGAAGGAAGCAGTGAGAAATTCAAGTCAACTCTACCAGACCCTGCCTCTCTCAACTCATGGACAGTTGGAGGTATGACTTCTAAGTTAAATAGCGTGATTACAGCCTCTCTGTACCTTTGTTTTTCCACCTACAGTCTAAACTCAGTAATGGAGGACCACTGTAGGCGCTAGTCATTCAGGACAGAGTCCATGCTGCTGACAAGGACTACCGAAAACTGTTACTAAATTGGGCTATGATACAAGCATGCGAGGATGTTTCAGCCTGTTCTGTACAAAGGGGCTTAAGAGGCATCAGGAGTTGGAAAGTCTGTGTATACCAGAAGGAGAAGTCTAGGGAACAGTCTAGTAGAATGTAAAATGAGAAAAACTGATCACATTTTCACAAAAACACAGATCCAGCCAAATCACTAAATTCTTGCATCAGTAGATTCTAGCTGGTAGAATCATCAAAAAATTATTATAAAGCAAAATAAAAATTTAAACACCAGACATATATGTAAATACAAAACCAACAGTCTATTTTTACAAAGAAAACCACAAGAAGAATATTAAACCAAAAAAATTATAATAAAAATCCTTTGTAAATCAAAACCACATTTCCCCAAAGAACATACGAAGTATGAATGAATACTGTATCTGCCCAATTGTATTTCAGGTTCTCTCTTTCATCATATACTTCCAACAACAACACTTATCTGCATACACCTATCAAGGCATGATTCTTTAGTTCCTTATGTCTTTGAAGATATTAATGTTATGACTGTAACACCAAAAAAATAACTTTGAACTCACAGCTCAGGACAAGAATTTAAAGAAAATTTGATTTAAAGACTTTTTGATTTAAAAGTCTGTAAAAACAAATGCATTTTCAATTTGTGTTTTTGTTTATTAGTGATCTAAGACCTTTACTTTCCCCAAAGCACTTTGCTTCTCCACACCTGATAGGGAAAACTGATACTGAAAGTGGCCAAGTTAAGCTCCCAAATTTTTAACTGGCTTATGTACATTCGTAGGTTTTCCATGCATGGAATTCATTGCAGGGATTAGATCTTTTGGTGGGGGGAAGAGGCGAGGAGAGGGAGAGAGAGAAAGAGAGAATAGACCATACAAGCAAAGTAGTAACACATAGCCCTTGAATAGCTTTACTGATCAAAACTCTTACTTGTATTTGCAGTGATCAACCAGTGGAATTTCCTTTGCAGGAGGTTTCCCTAGGGTGTCCTTAAAATAAAGAGAATAAAAAAACAAAACAAAACCATACATTTTACATTTTATATGGTGATTTTATATTCATTTTCCTTCTCAGTTAACTAGAAATGAGCTAAAATCTCATGCCCTTCCATCCTCACTTACAAGAAAACTTCACTGCTGGGATTTTAGAAGTGTTATAAAGAATTCCCAACCCTTTCACTAAGGGGGGGGGGAGTTCAGTAACTTACACACTGCCTGTAAGTGAACACCAGAGTAATGATGTTAAATTGACAGCTACAGAGCTGAAAACAGCTTAGGACAATGGACTGTCTGAAGCCAAATGTAACTGGATTAGCCAAGATTGTCTGGAGAGCTGGACTGTGGAGCAACTATAAAACTGAAAACTTAGAAGTAATAGTTATCAGAAAGTTACCAGCAACAAGACAGAGAGATAGAGATGAGAGAAAAAGGCTTAAAAAGACAGAACAACACACAGGCAATCTGGGGCTAGAAGGGGAAAGCTAAGTTAATTTAGTAGCAATGGAGGTGGAAGGTATCCACTCTTGAACAGCAGGCTTACAACTCAAGAGCAGAGAGAGAACCCCAAAGCTGAAGGGCAGAGCCTGTAATCTTACTAAACCTCTGAAGTTTTAAACACTTTAGGATCTAGTAAATACTTCATTGAGCAGGATCCTAGTATATGTCCTTTGTCTCTTATTTCCTGGTTCATTCAGATGAGCCCTATTGGTTCATTTCCTTATGTGTACTGGTTTTCTTGAGCAAAAAAAAGTAGGTGGAAAAAAAATAGCTGGCAGGCCAAACTCTACAGGCTCCTTCCTCTCATGCACCAGAGAGATGTGGCTATTAGCAGAAGTAAAAGCCTCCGCTACTCTAGAGGAATGTCCACAGAATGCATCTCAACCAAAATCATGTTGCAAGGTCCTTTGTGGCTTGCACCCTCAGAGACAAAACATACACACCTTTTCAGATTTCCAGGCCTGGTTTTTAGTGTACTCAGCATCCACGAGTTCTGGGTTTTCTCGGGACAGCAGAATGAGGGGGTCTCTCTCAGGACTTGTTCTACAAAAGAAATGCCATCATTTTCAACCCATCTGATCCAGCACAGCTGATAAACTTCAGGACTCAACACCCCTACCTCTTCTTCATGAGACTGACCTTTTTATGCCCCCAGAAAACACTGTTAAGTGCCTATCATATAGTATACTTCTGTCCATAGTTGTATTAACAGAAGAGAAAGGGTTATATGTATTGGAAGATTTGATGCCTTGTTTATTTTTTTCATGTATGGCAAAAGGAAGCAACTCCCAGGAAAAATCAGCAGAAATGTTTTTCCTTCAAGCTTGATCCTGACAGATACTGAATACATTAACTCCCCTGATTTGGGAAGGGGAGTTAAGAAATGCTAGGCATCTTTGGTGCTGATCCCTCTGATACAAACTAATTTAAATCACTACTGATAAACAAGGTTATGAGCTCCCTGAGACTTACTCCCTGTGATCTCCTGAGCCTACCTATTAACAGTCAGATACCAAGTCCACCCCTAAAACCCCACCAGTTTGGAGGAACACAGATAAATAGGGGTTAACATCATTTTCAGATTGTCACTAGAGAGAGGGAGAAAATCTAACCCTCTCTTACCCCAAGTGCTCAGGTACCTAATGCAAGAACACTTGTTGATTCACTGTACAACACTTTTGTAGAGAAAGAACAATTCACATTGTCAAGAAGCTGGTACAGCAATACCAAATCTTCAGATTTGTATCATGCGCCTGCAGTCCCCAACACAGAAGAAGAGAAACTGCTTCCTAGGCAGACAATTTTACTCATTAAGAAATAAAGAGCAAATTCACCAAAACTTCTGTTTCTGTATTAGACTTATTATTATAAATTAGCTGCAAATGGCTGCTCTTAAGGAGAATCGCTAATGGTGAAATGCTGCTGTACTAAACGTCTCACCTTCCTTTAATAAAAAAAAAATCTATTCTGAGTTACACTCGTTTATATCTTGGAGATACAGAAATTTGCACGTACGTAAAGTTGACATGGCATATACTGGCAGAATCTCCTGTAGGTAAATATACTCACCTGGATCCTCGGAAATATCCTTTGGAGATTTTCTTCATCCATGGCCATTTTTCTGCAGATCTGAAAATATTTTTATATGTGGCAATAAATGATTTAATAAAACCATGAAACAGCGTTCTCATCAATTTTCACAGCATGATTTCATTTTATTATTCTTTATTTTTGATAGCAATCAGTTTCTTCATTATAGCAGAAAAAACCTCTCAGTCAGTCCAGTGAAAGGTTTTCCTGTGAACAGTTGTGTTCAAGGCAAGACAATATAGACTATTTTTCAAAGACACAATCAAAAGAATAAATTACACACAAAACCCCTTCTCAAGCCTTTACTTTAAGGATATTAACATTTTCCAAAAATTTGAATATACTTTTTATATTGTTGCTTTACTTTTCTTCCTTTCACTGACTATGGATAGTGTGAAATGACTACAGAGTCTCTAACTACTGTTATAGCCTTCTTTTTCTGAACAAAATGTTGCTTTGTTTTTAAGTCATTTCTTCAAAATCTCTCTTTTTTTTTCGCATTGCATCTGCATGTAACCCAGTGATGTCAATGAGGTCTGCTAGGAATGCAAGAGTAAGTAAATGCTTTGGATCTATATTATATTATATTATAGTATAGTATATTAACATTCAGCTATAATTAGTCCCATAAATCTTCAGATTTTGAAGAAGGACATACAGCCTGGCATTCTAATGTCAGCTGATCTACATCAAGGTTTTCTCTTGTTGTGTTTCTATTTTCACTTGCTGTTACATACTTCATATGTCACTTTTCAGGAGAAACAACTCCTTATTCTGCTAACAGACAAAGATTTGCCAAAAGATAGAATTCCTGCCAGAAACATCTTCTGTCTTACTAGCCCATCTCAGCCCAGTAATGCTCCTGCTCCCTGGGAACGATTCCAGGTTTCTCTGTTGCACAACTGCAGCCCTCAAGGGAAGGTAGATCTGAGGAAGACTTTTCCTTCACCCTTTCAGAAGCTTATACAAACATCTTGCATCTTCCCTGCAGTGAAAAAAACATGGATCCTACATATGTAGCTGGAAACAAAGGAAAATATTCCTATGTGTCAGGGGAGATTTCTGCAGGCAGCAGATAGTAACTACTGCTTTATCGACCAACCCTATCCCGCTAAAAATGACAGTAATTTGGCTGTGACAGTATTCCTTGCTAAAGGGTTGGAAATAGAGAGCTTAATTGTAACTTCTGGCTGTATCATGCAAGGTTTCCATGAAGAATTCTTATACAACACTTAGACTGTATGTAGTTTACGAGAGCCAGCAGGTCAGACCCCAGGACGACAGACCTGTGGTCTTAGACTTCAGTGTTGCCCTAGAGCCACCCCAGTGCTAGAAGGCTTTTACTGAGATATATTTACTGTTATGCCTGCCCTCAACATCTTCCTTCCCAAAACATACCTTCTGAGGTCCTCTCTCATGAGGTCCCAGCGCCCTAAACCTGTTGGATAAATTGGCCAAACAGCTGGTCCTCCTTCCCAAAATGTCCAGGCAGGATACATGATATCATTGTACTCAGGCGTCTTAAGAAAAGAAGAGACTGTAGTTAAGTTTAACCTAAGAGTATGAGTAATATTTACCTCAGTTTTCTGACTGAGTCTGTTAGTAAAGGAGGCCCCTTTCAGGAATTCTGTCTGTTTTATCCATTGCTGTTCCATAAGAAACCACTGGAGCTCTGTAGTCACTACTGTGCTGGGGATTGTATGAAGACAACCCCAACAGAGAAAAACGAGTGTTATTTCAGAATGTATATTTGATAATTAGTCCTGCTTTGAGCAGGGCACTGGACCTAATGACTTCCTGAGGTCCCTTCCAACCTAAACATTTCTATGAAGCTAAAAAGGCTGCAGTTTGCTGCAAGACAACATATGATTTTCATGCCTTTGAATGCTAAATCAGCCATCCACAGAGTAGTTGCTTTCTTGCTGATTTTCAACAACTATCAAAGTTTTCTTTGAGATAAATAATTCAGGTTGGTACCATGCCAAGTTGTTATCAGTGAGAGACGAGTCAAATTCTGGCTTCAGTTTTTCTAATTTTCAGCATCATGCCTTCCTGTCAGCAAGTTAGTTGTGCTGCTCTTCTACTGCTGAGAATGCATTTGCTCACAGAGTTCAGCTATGTACGTAAGCTAGAAAGACACACATTATACTTGACTTGTCATACCACAGCAGTCTGCAGAATCAATAGCTCTGCATTCACCTCACCCAGGGAGTAATGCCAGACATGCTGGGAAATAACAAAAAAGATCCATATTATACCTGATCAGTAAGTATCAGAAAACGCTGAGCTCCATTCACCTTTTAAAAACTTCTGCCTATGTATAACTACAAATGTTTTCTATTGATCATGGGTTAAGAGGCATTATTATCTCCTCAGTGATACAGGCACTTCTAGGCACTTCTACATTTAGGTTTCCAGCACTTCAGTTAATTTCATATTTCCCAGAGATCATTTAAGAATTTACTATGACAAAGACTCATCACATAAGAATTTCAGTTCCTCACTCCTATTTGAATGCTTAAATTCTTGTTTAATCAGTGGGAAGATCAGTACTTAAATAAAGTGAAAGCTTTTCATGAAACCAGACTATAAGCCACTTCACTGCACTACTAATAAACTTTCTGTCCAAATTACTCATTTATCTGTCATCTGGAGATACTGGAGAGAATCCAGTGGAGGGCCACCAGGGCAGTTAGGAGGCTAGGGCACATGATGCATGAAGAGTGGCTGTATGAGAAACAATACAAGAAGGTTTGTTCATTCACAAGAACAGAAGGCTTGAGGAAATCTAACTGCTATCTTCTATCATCTAACAGGAGGGCTCAGAAATATACAGGCAGACTCTTTTCAGAAGTGCACTAAGACAGAATGAGAGGCAAGAGACACTGATTACAACACAGGTCATTGCAGTTAGATATTAAGAAACATTTTCACTGTGAGAGAGGTCAAACACTGCCGCAGGTGCCCAGGAAGGCTGTGGAGTCCTTGTTCTAGGGGATGCTCAGAACTAGGTAAAACAAGGTCCTGAGCACCATGAGCCCTGCTCTGAGCAGGACACTGGATCAGATGACCTCCTGAGGTCCCTTCCAACCTAAATGAGTCTATGCTTTTATGATCTTCTCCTTCTCAGTCACACTGTTTAAGTCAACACTGATATCAAACCATGACGTCTCCAGACATTACCTTAGTCCTCTGGGCCTTCCAGGATACAGAGTAAGCCAACTTTTCAATCCCTAATACCTTTGACAACAGACCTAAGCTGGACCCTTCCTTCTGGTAGGGGCTAACACTAGCTGTTTACATGTGAGCTGGTACTCCATTATGATTCAGGCTAGAGCTGAGGTTGTAGTTCAGATAGTGTACAACAGTGCTGAGGAACTTTGTGTCTTGCTGGGTCCTGCAAGCTACCCAGGGGGCAAGATGAGGAGTATGTCTGCAAAGATTAAACTATTGTAACCTATTCTGCAGCTACTTGGGTCCTGCCATCTAGAATTAAGGTTATGTTAGGGTCAAAGAGTCACACAATTAGCTTTACTATTAATAGCTTACTATTATCTGCAGTGATCAGAGTTCTTGAATGACAGTGCTTGCAAAGCTGTATCAAAATTTTTAGAGATAGTTTTAGGACGACTGCGGACTACTAGGCAATGGTTATAAATCATACGAGGGCTCAGACTGCATGAGCTAAAGACCTGGGTTTAGGGTAGGATACGTACAAGGTAGCATAAATAGAATAGGGACCCTGAGTTATGAAGAACAAATGGTTTACTGCTTCATTCTGCACCTGCTATGGTTTGCTGGGCTTCAGTCAAGGACAGGGTCACAATCAGGGTTAGACAGACAGCATGCAGGATTTGGGCACACTGAGCATACACTGAGCCAGAATAGGATTTCCTGAAGCGTAAAGTGTAAGGATATTCTAGTGAAAAATAAAATATGATTTGCTATGTTTTGCTACATTCAAGATTAACAATGGGAGAACCAGGAAAACAGATAGTAGGGTTCTCTAGTCTGAGATCAGAGAGGCAAAGAGAGGGAAAGAGCTGCAGAGAGGTGCAGAGACTGTGTCCAAGGAAAAGGCTAACAGAAGACAAAAACATTACAGAAAAGAAACACATTTATCTGTGGTAGCAACAAAGAGGACTAAAAATTACATATTAACTCAGACTAGCTGTATGACAGCTGACTAATGATCACAAATCCTTAGAGCTACAATTTTAACAGAGGCACTGTAGCAAACCACAGTGATGCTGGCACATAGCTCATCCAACTGTGCAGCACTCCACTGTGGCGGAGGTGCGTTTTTGGCCTGGAAAAGGAGCTAATGAGGGGAAAAAATATTCTATTGAATATATCTCCAAGTCTCTGTGCCAGAAAACTGGAATTGTGAAGAAACATAAAAAACAAAAAAGAACAATCAAATTTGACACAAAGATCTTTGGAAGACTATCTGCAAAAATATGTTAAAAAAAAATAATAAAGAGGAGGATGCAGGTCTCAGCAATGCCCAGCATGTGAACCCCTCACCTTACTGAAGGAGAAGACTGGGATAACAGGCTTCATCCACTTGGGGACTTGGGGATAGTCTCGCACATTGATCACCATCTCCATGTCTGGGAGGTGGTTGATAATTCCCAGAAGGAAATGCTCAACTCCACTGCATCTGTGAAAAAACGACATGTGACAAAGATCAGTAAGGAGAAGGCAGACTCCTGGAGTCTCTTGAAAGCTTTTGCTCTCAGTGTAGAAGCAGGAGAGATGGTGAACCTGAACCATACCATAGTCCAGGCTGCAAACTCTCTATAGCAGCCTCTGAGCTTTAGTACAGCACAGATGCCAATGAAGCAACCCACGCTGTTACACCTGCCCTGATTCACAGCTGTCTCTGGGATCTCACAGTTGTCTATCCCTTTGTACAGTGAGGTACAATAATGACTTTTACTTCTTGCCTACATTTCAGTCTCATACATAATTTTCTAGGCTCCTACCCTGATAAGGAATTCAGAACGCTGACACATCATTGTGCTCAAAGACTTTTAACTTGGCAGGCCTGGGAGTATTCTTGTGTCCTAGCTAGGGAGACAGGATATTCTGTATGACTCTCACCTTGCAGGGAACATGCAGTCATGCTCACGATATAACTTGTTCTTAACGATTTGGTAGTGCGTTCCAAGCTTCCGGCCCACCACATCTGATACTATGTCCTTGGAAATGCCACCTTGAAAAGGAGCCAGGTCTTGCTTCCAGACACTGAAACAGAGCAAATATCAGCCACCATTAGGCACAGCAGGGAGGATACTGCATGTAAATTACTGCAGCATACAGGAGAGGCGTCCAGCTGAAGTAAGCTCAGTGTAGCTCCCAGGAGCTCTGTGACATGTGTCACCCCAAACAGCTGTTCCTCAGAGACACAAAGGTCCCAGCTTTGCTCTCTGATGATCTGCATGCTACTTGCCTGAACAGAAAGACCAACACAGGACTCTGAAGCTCAGTCAACATGGACAACTCCAGTTACTCTCCCAGGAAGTACCTTACACACCTTGGCATGCTATGAGTAAAAGTCTTCATCTTGCTTCAAAGCTTTTGAGTTCTGCATCTTGAACTCTGGCCTTCTAGGAATGCCAGGCCACATCAAGACCAAATTTCTCAAAAATATCATGCTATTTAGCCATAAAAAAATAAATTAAGAGCCTAGTCCCAAGAAGCAGCATCATCTGATCATGCTTTGTGCAGTGAAAGCCAGTCCAGAAAACCAAGCCTAGGTTAGAGTGCGCTCTGTGACATCTGCACACCACCAGGGAGCTCCAGGAATAAAGTATGAAAACATGGACCTAACATATGTAATCAAAGACAGGAGAAGGAGGATGCAGTTTATGTAAATTTAGTCTAACAGTTCTCAGATCTAATTGCCTGGAGCTATTACAAAAATTGACAGATTTTAACAGCAATGGGGTATTCCTCCCTATTTTTTGGCAGACATTGCACTGATTCCTTGGTTTAATACAACACTACACTGATTAATCAAGTATAAAATTGTAAAACTACATAAAAAGTTGCTGCTTAACAGATGGGCCAACCACAGGACGAGCTGTCAGGCAGGGATGGAAATGTAATGTACTTGAAGACGAGAAGAGAGCAGGAGAGCTTTATGGCACATCCATGTCGTGTTAATCTAGGTCACCACCTTCCAGTTGTCACTAACAAGTTAGGACCTTCAGTCATTGGCCATTGAGTGGCAGAAAACCAGACACAAGTAGAATCTACTACATGAGGAGAAGTATGTCTTTTACTGTTCTGCTGCACATTTAAAGATCTCCAAATCAGCTAACAAAATGAATCGAGTTTCTTAGTGTCACACAGTACACATGCTGTATTATCTTTCTTGATTCTTTTATAATGCTTGTCACTACAGAATACAAGTGCTCCACTGCTAGCCTTAAATAAACTACACTATAGTGAAAATTAGGTTTGGAGCCCACAGCAACTGTAACTTCCTGTTATTTTCAATTATCATGTTCTGAAGCAAGTTTGGAAGTTATAACCACCTGGAAAGGGGTTCTATCCAAAAGTGGGCAGGAGTGATGACATATATGTTTAAAGCTTAGATGTCTTCAGGCTGTAACAGAATTGGAACTGAGGAAAAGGACTGGAAGACTAAACTTGTTTTCCTCACCAGTATTTCAAGAGTAGTGAAAATCAAAAGCTCCAAACACAGTATACAAGCAGCTGCCTAATATAACTCATCTGATATTAAAAATTAATAAATACAGCACCTAATCTCACCCCCAAAATAAATGGCACAGCTGAAGCTTTTTTAAATAGGAGACTTAAAACTGGGCACATGTGTTTTGAAACCTGATCCTAAAGATAGAAGAATTAATATTTTGACTCTTCACTGTATTCCCCCTCCCTTTAAATAAAAAAGCTGCTTAGCAGTATTAAAAAGAAAAAACACAAAACAGTCCTACAGTCCCTACCTCCACAGCAGTTATGGCCTGGGTGCGTCTAAGTTCTCCATACTACAGTCATGCTTTGTCAGTACGAACAGATGTGAAGTTTGGTCTATAAGACAGCTTAGCCAGCCTTTACACTAACTACAAGAGTCTTGCATCCACATACAAAAGTCCCTAGCAATCTGCATTACATTCATTATGGAAAGATTAGGCCAGCATTTAAAATGCTAGCACTCTGCATAATGCTCTGCAGTTACAAAAATAGTCAGGACCTGAATCTTCCTCAGTGAGCATCTCTTGGATCATGCTTTGCTCATGTGAAAGGCAGATAGTAAATATCCACCGCCTCTCCAATTCTCACAAGCAGTGAACTAAATTCCCTCCAAACAGTGCTCCTCCAATTCTCCCCTTCCCTCTTCTACTAGAAGCCCTGTCCTGGCACAGACAATGAGCGAAGAACTAGGGAACAGCACAATATCACACCAAGTGAATCTGTTCTGTAGCAATCCTTCTTAATCTAGTTACTTCAAAATATTTTGCATGTACTTGATTTTTTTCACTTTTAAAAGTCCATGAGAAAGACTTGTTAGCAACATCCCATAGAAAGAGAAGGTAGAAGTGGATTCTCAACACAGAAATTTAACCAATTTTGTGGATGGGTATATTGTGTAATCATATGTAAGATGCTGACAGTTTGTATTGTTCAGTTGGACAACAAGAACAATCTGTTTGCACTGGACACACCTTTTCTTGGACAGCTGGAGGCCAACTGGTTTCACACAGAACCGTTAATTACCTCCTTCTTCCAGTGCTGTGACTGATGACAGCTGCAGGTGCGACACTTTAGAGCCAAAATATGCCATGGCTAATTCCCATCCATCAGTACTGGAATGAGTATTATTCTCTCTCAGGACCAGGGGTCTGTCCAGGAAAAGGAAACCAGTTTCTCACCTTTGGTGGCAGCTGCAATTCTCCTTTATACATGGCTTATAGAACTCCACAGCTTTGTTAATTTGGTCAGTTATTGCTTTCCATTTGGCATCTAAAATATACAGGAAAGAAAAGTCAAAGGAATTTATCCATTGAACTCTCAGAGCAACAGTGGGGGCTGAACAGGATTTCTGATCCACTTGCCATCATGGCAATAGCAAAGCACCATGATCCCACAACACACTTAAGCACTTCCTCTGCAGCTGAACCAGAGTGTGTGTGACACACAGTATGCTCTGGCTACCTCAAGAGACAGGAAAAAGCTAAACCTCTATTCACTCATTCAGCCACTCAAACTGTGACTGCTCCACTAACACAATCTTCAGTTAGGTATCAGTGATTCTTTTAATGTAGATTTGCTGAGTCCAGACTGCAAAACCAAACTCAGCTTACTGAACAGCATTAAAGTTAGTTGTGTTTGGCTCTGTAATTATAAGGAATTGGTACATGTCCTCCTAATATGTTTTAAGTGATTTTCTCTCCATAAGAAGGAAATAAAGGCAGAGATTAAGGGCAAATTTTAATTCTCCCAGCTAACAACATTCAGATTCTTTTGCTTTCCTTATTCAGCTACACACCTGCAAGGGGGGGGCACATACCTTGCTAATTCTACTGCTCTTAGGTAAAGGCACAGAACAGCCTCCAGAAGGGTTATCCTTAACCCCGGTTAAGGTGAGGCACAGTCCCTAAAGCACACGGAGGGAAGAGCCGTGTCACACACGAGAATAGTGGCCCAGCTGCGCCCGGTTAGGGGCCACCCAGCTGAGGGGCGCGGGCTCGGCCGGCAATGGGGCAGCGCCCCGCATCGAGCATCGCACCGTGCCACCTTGGGCGCAGACTCGCTATGAAAGAGAACCGGGCGGCGGCGGCCTCTCCCCCCACAGCGGGGTAGCGCTGGGAGGCTGCCCGGCCCAGAGGGGCCCCTCAGCCCCGGCAGCGAGGGGCGGCTGAGGCGGGCAGGTAGGAGACGGGGGCAGGGCGGGCCCTCGGCCCCGCGGGCTCCACCACCCTCCACCGAGAGGCCGCGCCGTTAGGCTGACGGTTAACGGCTAACGACCAGGCGCCGGTCGCCCCTCTCCTAACGGCCGCTCCTCCACCCCAACAGTTGCGTACTGGAGGGACACGCGAGGTCCCCGGGCACTGTCCCCTGCCGCTCCGCTCTCTCACCTGCCGGGCCGCCCGCCGCCGTCGCGGGCACCAGCCGCCACACGCTGGCCGCCACCAGCGCCCACAGGGCCACGGCCGCCCGCCCCATGCCGCCGCCGCCAGCGCCGCCCTGCGCCTGCGCACCCCGCCGCCCCAACCAAAGATGGTGGCCGCCCCTCACAAAGATGGCGGCGCTGCGGCCGCGGTGAGGGGGAAGGGGGTGCCGCAGGGGCTGGTGGGAGCTGTAGTCCCCCCCTGGCGTGGCGCCGTGTCCTGAGGGGCGGCCGTTGGGATGGCCCCGCCGGGGGCAGCCTATCCCGGGAGCGCCCACGCAAAGCCGGGCCGTGGCAGCAGGAGTGTGGGCCCCGGGCAGGCACTGAGGCCCTCTGGTGGGCTGGGCCGAAGCCCACGGGTGTGCCATGGCCACGAGTGGGTTGTGGGCTGGCGCTGGGGTGCTGTGCCCCCTCAGCAGGGGTGCCCCGGGTGTTGCTGTGTGTCCTCCTTTGTGCCTCGCCACATGCGCAGCCCTTGGGGTAGCCCCGTGGTACGTTTGCAGAGTGAAGGCCAGCCAGGAGACTGTTTTTTTTTCTTCTTTTCTTTTCTTTTCTTTTCTTTTCTTTTCTTTTCTTTTCTTTTCTTTTCTTTTCTTTTCTTTTCTTTTCTTTTCTTTTCTTTATTAACTTAATGAAATAAAGGTAGCAGCACTGGGGACCTGGCAGAGAGACCATGATCAGGACAGTGGTTTTCCATGCATGAGGCTATCCATTGCATAGCAGCTGTGCTGGCATCTGTGACTGCCGCCAATGCAGGAAACTCGATTATGTTGTTTACAGTAGTAGGAAACTGTGCTGAAAGAAAGAAAACCAAAAAAAGAGAGGCCTGGAGAAGACTGGAGTATGTATTTATGATACTTCCTCTAAAGAGTCTCCTAGCTCTAACCATTTTCCACGGCTCTGGAATTTCATGAGACATATACGGTTGCTGTGTATCTAGCAGCCCTTGGTGGATATGGGAGTTTTTTGGAATTTTCCTGCACACCTGAATTCATCAAAACCTTCTTCTTCCAAAGTGTAACTAAAAGGCTCCTTCTCCTACCTCTACTTGAATGGAAGATTGGGGGAGGAATGTCTCAACTGAAGAGCATGGAGGCGGAGAGTGGTTTTACCAGCTGTCTTTACTAGACAAGAGCTGCAGAGATGTACCCAAAGGCAAGAAACCCCCCTTCTTTGCTGCTGACTCAATTAATCACTTGAGATTAAGTTCTGAATCTTACAGTTTAAAAGTTTAGGTTGATTTGTGTAAACTTTCCTGCAGCTTCAGGAATGTGGACTTTAAGGAGACAGGGAAAAAATAAGTTATAGAACCTAGAATTGGTGGTGTCAGCATTGCAAGAGCCATCAATGTAATGTGTAGGACCTTCTCTTTCCAAAATGATTTTGCAGAATGCAGTTAACGTTTGGGTCTGCTCAACCATATGTAGCCGGTTGTCAGGAGACAGGCTCATTCACACAGTGCTGGATGTAATAACCACGCTGATAAGCAGCCAAAAAATATAGGTAAGAGGGGCAGGGGCTATGCAGACACTATCCTAACAAAAATCCAGACTATTGATCAATGTTTCCTCCCTAGGTTGAGCATGGGACAGACCATTCCTCTTCCTGCGGTCTGAGTATTCAAATGTGAACACCGAACTTTCATCTTTGCTAGCCTAGATCCATATTACTGGATTTTGGATTCCAGGAGGAGGCTCTGTGGTGGCTCACTAATAGGAGGGAGCCACATTCACATAAAGTTTTCCCCTGAATGTAGCAGGAAGACTGAAGGATCAGCCACATAGTTTTGTTGCAAAGGCCTCTTGCGTGACACTGAATGGGTTCCATAGGTATCCTAAGGTTTGGTTGGAGAAACAGTTACCAGAAAATAGGCCAAAGAGAAAATATGTGCTGAGAAAGAGTATGAGGGTTTCCTGAAAACTTGTTAAGTTCTGGAGACTGGTAGTTCTGTTGAACTTGCAAAAGCTGATAACTTAGGGCACCAAGTATCTGCTGAATCAGTGCAAGGCCACAAGTAAACACTAGCATCAACAGTAGATTGTGTGATTAGAGGGCAAGGGTTTCTCTGTAGGCAGATAAAGACTACAGGATTATACATGCATCTATTGAAATAAATGAGTTTGAGGGACTTTCCAAACACCTACCTAAAAGCTGCTAATGTGTCAGCGCAACCCACTAAGTATACAGCTGGGGTTGGCCACACAACTGTTGCTCCAGCTGGGTAACTGAGTGAACTATGTGAGTAAGTGAATGTGTTGTGGGTAGTTATCTGCTATTAGTAGTAACAGCTTCCTACAGCCAAAATCTGGAGTATTTGTCTCGTATTTTCATGCTAAACTTGGGTTGCATGGCCAAAGAATTTTTCAGCAGATTAGGGGACGAATCCCTTCTTTACAGCTTCTACAGGAATCCTTTTGTCATCTTTTTGCTTTCTATACCAGATCTAGTTTCTTCATCTTCTACTGTTGCTTCTATAGTTGCAGTAGTAATAGTAACTGGAGGCTGGTCTGAAAATTTTGCCAAAAGTATGAACCTTAAGGTAGCATAAAGCAAAAATGGCTGAAATACTTGATATATTTGCTTACCTCCAATGGTCTCACTGAGCTGTAGCTGTTTGTACAAGTCTAATCCACCCATTATTTCTACTAGTAGTTTCTGTCTTCCTCTTTAAGTTCCAGTCTAGATTTTCCTGCTCTTTCCCTGCTCACCAAACAGAGACATCAGTGTGCTGTTCTAACACTGTTTCTGGTTGTTTCTCACAGCTTCCTAGTCCGTTTACACAGCCAGCAGAACTGTAGTAGTTCGCTTAGTAGCAAAGGTTATTTCGGGTGCCTTCTCTGAGGCAAAGAGTAGGAGTGGTAGTCAGCATAAATGTTTAATAGGCCCTGAGAGCTAAGACTTTAAGATGAAGCTCCTTTTGAAGCTGCATTTAAAGCCTCTGCTCTCCCAGGCTTTGTATAATGAAAGCACCCCAGGCCACTGTGGTGTGGTTTTGGAATGTGCTGTAGTTTTCCCCCAAGCGTCTTGGATGGCTATAAGCTTCAAACTCCTTGACTCTCACTTCAAACACACCCTTTGCCTCACCTTCTCTACCTGCTTAATTTCCTGCAAATCCAGAGCCCTATGAAGGAGCATCTGGCTCTGATCTTTGATACCTTCCCTCAAACACTGTCCTTTCCTCATGTTTTTTCTTGCCAAATCAAGCACAAACACCCACAAACTGACTTTCATCATGTTCCATCTGCCTGGAGTGGAAAATCACTTGGCTACAAGTCTGGTGTCCTTGCTTTACATATTCAACATAGGTTAGAAGAAGGGTGCTTGGGAAAGAGTTTGGTTCTCTACACTGGTTATAAGACTGAGCTAAAGAAAGTGTTTCACTTTCTAGATCTTAAGTTTCTCCCAAAGCTTAGGGAGAAATAGTCCAATTTTTCTGGTAGTTACTACTGTCTGCTTGTGAAGGGGTGCTGGTGGGCTTTTTCCTCCCTTAATCCATGCTTTTGTGCAACACATTAAGGAAGTCCTAATTTTTCTGAACTCATTGGTGATTTTTTCTTAAGTTCAATTCTCTTCTCTTGAAGTGCTTTTGAGATGGCACAGTATTACCACACTCCATAGCTCATTAGTTGAAACAAGTTCCATCACTGCCACCTCTTACTGCTTTTTGAGGGTGGGCTTTTTAGTCTACCTTCCTCTTTCTTCCTGTGTTACCAAGATGGTATGCTGTAAGAGGTTCTTTGAGCCTCAGCATCTGGGCCATATACCTTTAATTTCATTACTTGATTGGAACTGACTGTATTACATGCCAGTTTACGCTGTGTTTTGCAAGCAGTTAGCATGCAGATGTTGAGTAAACTTTTGTTTAATGTCTGGGACTCTGACTATACAGAATATGGACTAGGACAATATGCTGAATGAAGAATGACTGCCCTACCTGCACTCAAGTTCTTCAGAAATACGGAGAACTAGAAAGGTTTAGATGCAGATAAAAAAAAAAAAAAAAAAGTGATAGCAAGAAGGGAACTATCCAGGCACTGTACATAAAACTTCCAGTAGTTGTGAAGCAGCTAATGTGTAGCTCTTCATGGAGTTTTCAGACTTGATCATCTCTGGAGCTAGGCTGGTGCAGAGGGTAGTCTCAAAGTCCAGCTGTGCGAGGGAGAAAGGAAGCTATACAGGCTGCTGAGGTTCAAAACTCAGCTGACATTACCAAGGCTTCTTGGGGATGAGCCCAGTCCTTCCCATAAGAAGCTGTGTTATTTCTAGAGAGTTGAGACTATTTCTGTCTATAAACTCCTCATGGAGCCTTTCTTCCCTTTGGGCTGTGAGATTTGTGTCCGGCAACTCAGCCCTGTGGAGGTGTTGGACTGCGGCTGGGAGGATCAGGAAAGTGGCCACATCTGAAGTATCTGACTCAGGGGTATTTGGTATTCAATATTCAGTTATTTTAAGCAAAGGAGACTAATTATGAGACCACTATAGTGAGAAGTGTTTTAAGAGTCCTAGAACGATTTTCATTAAGAGGTAAGGTCATGAACTAGCACTAGAAATCCAGTCTTACAGTTCTGCAGAGCCTGCAGAACTACTGAACTGGGGAAAACAAGTCCAGGATGATCCAGAGCTAGCATCTGAGACTGCCCAATAAAGGAGTTCATCCAGTTGAGTGTGAGGATTTGAAGATGAACAGAGTTCTAGCAGTGGAAACAGTGGAAGATTCAAGAAGAAAATGGAGCAAGGCATCTGCAGCTCAAGGCTGAAGTCCGAGTTTAAGGACCTGCACATGCTGCGGAAACAGCACAAATCAGCTATGTTTGGTGTTTGAGAAGAGATACAAGAACTGCAGTGGTTTCATCCTTTGAAGAATTTGTATGTGCCAAGGGATGCCTATGCTCATGCCTATGCTCATGACAGCAGTGACTGCGTTATGGAGAATTCTTCATAATAGCAACATAATGTAGCAGCCACCAAAAGGAAGGGGGGTGCCTTTGTAGTGTAAACTGGGATGTGTAAGTACACATACAAATGTGGAGCCAGGAATAATATTCATCTTATTTCTATTGTCAAAGATAGAGCAGGCAAAAGTCTGCCGTTCTTTGAAAAGAACAGAAAACTTAGGACTTGTTTAGTACAAAAGGATAAATAAAGGGAGAAAAAACTACCAAAAGCCCTGCACAAACACCAGTGTGGAAAAGGTATAGATTTGTAATGGTAGAGTGTTGTGGGGGAGCTGGTAGATTCAGAAAGTATTAGATCCTTAGCCTCATCAAGATGATGTTCACTACTGTAGCCATTTGCCTTTACAGTTGGAGCACAGGCACCAACATAAACTGAAATTGAATATATTCCAATAGAAAAAGTTTTGGGCTTAGGTCACGGCTGCAAAAACTTTTTAAAATCTGTCTGAGAGGCCGTATTGACTAAAACTGATCATAAATCACTTGCTGCCACTGTCAGTGGGGAGCTGGCAAACACCTTCCTGCAAATAGAATGTCTGTTTCTTTAGCTACAGCTGCATAACTTGCAAATTGAATGCAAACCTGAGAAAGATTTAGTAGTTACAGGCATACTCTCTAGTGTCTTTGACAAAAATGCAGTGGAACAAAGTCTCAGGCTAGATCATGTATATGTCAATTGGGGAAAACAAAACAAAAAACCCAACCCTGTTGGTTCTGAAATGAAACGCAGACTTTTATTGCTAGTGGTTTGCTGAGGATGAGACACTGCAGGATGTAATTAAGGCTTTAGTAGAAAATGATTTGCACAGCTTATTCTGTCCCTGTTTCAGTTTAAAGTGATTTAGATACCACTTCTTTGAGGCACGAAGAAAATTGATCCTTGAAGTGTTACAGGAAAATAGTTTAAAGATGAAGAAAATCATTTAGAGTCTGAAGGCAACATGAGACATCTCTGCCTCTGTCAACAGTCAGAAATACAAGTGATGTTAGAGTGTATGTTGGTGGAAAACACTGACCCTCTAGAGCAAAGCTAATTTAGGTTTACACTGGCTTGATGAAGGAACCCTAGGCTGTTATTTTCATATCCCTCTGGTATCTTTATTGGAAGATGCTGTAGCATTATAAGGGATCAGGACTCTCATCTACTAACAGTGAATTTTGATATACTTGACAGTAAGGCCTGTCAGGGAGCTGCAGGTTAGCTGGAACTAACAATTAATGCAAGTTTAGCTGTATCACAGTTAGCCACATTGCCTATACCTTGCATCCTGGTGGGAAGTGATGTCAGAAGAGCACCAGGAAGGGGGCAGTGCCACTCTGTTACGCTTTCAGCACTGCTCAGTTGCAGGAGATTGTTGCCTGCATTAGCAGAAACAGGTATCGTGACCTGTGGGGGTTTGCCAAGGTAAGTAAACAGAAAAAGGTGAACAAAAACTTAGTATGATTTTAGGCACCTGGGACTGGCAGTATTTCACAAATGATATACATGCATACCAACAGTTAGAAATAACACTGACAAGCTCTGCTCAGAGGTAGCTTTATGATCATGTGAAGTGGTTGCTGTAGGCAGTCTGTACTGTGGAGAAATATTCCTGTCTTCCAAATCCCAAAGGGCAGGGGGAGAAAGTGCAAATTACTGCCTTTTGCTGTGAAGGTCTTGGGTGATAGCTGCAGCAGGTTGAGGAGGCTGTATCCCAAAAAGACAGACAGCTAGAACTAATGGACTTTCTGCTAAGTAACCGTGGTATGGGTTTTTGAGAGGATGCAGCTGACAGCACAGGATGTCTGAGACAACATTTATTAGAATAGACAGCTTATATATAGTTGACATTGTCCACTCTATAGGTGTAGCTGAGCTTGATTTCCCAGGGAAGCTCTAGGGACCTGTTCGTTTTTTGCAGGAGGTGCCAGCTGTGAGAAGTTTATGCTGACCAACCCTGATCTGCTAGCCCTCAGACACTGAATGATGCAAAGCTCTTCGGGTTCGTGGCCCAGAGTAATTCCTGAACAATGTGGAGTATGGGAACTCTTACGTCCTAATTAAATTGAAAACAAATGACACGTTCTCATATAAAGTACTGAGTGTTCAGAAGGCTCTAGATCCTTCTAAGTTCCTGAACAGCACAGCACTTGTCATTACCAACGTTACTTATTTCAGCTATTTGTTTCTTGAAGGTCATTGCTAGAGAATTCTTACGTATTTGTGACCTCGTAGCACTTAATTCATTCAAGTTGCTAAATCATTGAAGCATTGAGCTGTAATTGTGAGTAGTTTTGTTTTCAGTACTTCGGCGGTTGTGAGAAATTTTGTTGTAGATTTTGTTGCTAAGTTTGTTTTCAGAGCTGTAAAAAAATGTGGTTGTCTATATCTTGACATTACTTGAATGTAATAGAATTTTCCTTTGCTAATAAACTCTGGCATTAAGTTTCTAATTTAGAGATGGAATAAAATGAGTTGTGTTGTGATTTCTAATCATGGGAGAATTCTTCTAATGTGCATGCACGTTTAGTGTTTGTCTTACAAAAATGGTTTCTTAACAATGCCCTTTGCAGCTAATTTGTAACTACACAGTGTAAACATTGATTTCTAAAGTTTTTTTAATAGATCCCCATGCTACTTAATTATCACTTACTGACCCTTGTTTTCTAATGATCATTAGTTTAGTTTCATCAAACTTTGTAAGAGCCAGGTCTCGAGTGGCAGTAAGATGGACAACTTCTTGTTTCATATCTAATAGGATAGCAAGGTTTCCTCAGTATTATTAGTTCATGTCTTCCCAGGGGTAGGATCTTTCTCAGCGGTGATAACCCTCTTGGTTGGACATCTAGAATGTTCTTTCTGGTTCATCTAAAGTTTGTATTAAAAGTAGGGAGGAGCAAATTCAGATCATTGCTTCCTCCGATTCTCCCCTTTACTGAGCTTTTTGCTTGTGCTAGACTCTTCAGATATGGCACAGCTTTTGGTCTGTGAAGAAGCTAGACTTTTAAATAGCAGCATCTGCGTGAGTTGAGGGGAAGGAAAGTGTACTGCAGTTCTATTAGTGTCAACAGTGTTATATCAGAGCTCAGCCCATCTTTTAGAGGGTGAGTCCACTCTGCAATTTTGCATCTACATTACACTTAAATGACTAGCATGTTGGCTGTAAAGTCAGTGTCACATATCTTAACTTGATATTCTTGTGGAACAGATGGTTAGATAGCTGCTCAGGAACTTGAACCCCTTGGATGAGTTGTCACCAGCAGGAAAGAGGGGATGGTTGTAGAAAAAGTTGACCAGTCTTTTCCATATTTGCCAAAAAGAAAAGGTAAGGTATGTAGAGGAAAGAGATTGGGAAAGGTTATGGAAATGACAAGGTTCATGGGAGACACCAGAGATTCCAGAGGCTTTCAAGGCCTTTACAAACCCTCAGCTACGTTCCTTATTGTCCTTGTGTGGCTGAAGATTAATCACTGATTTGTATCAGGCACTACCTGAGCAGGTTGAATGCATGTGCTCAGAGAGTACCTGCTACACTGCCCATGCTATAAAAATAATAGTTGTAGGTTACCTGTAAGGTAAATGCTACAGTTTATAAAGGGTAAGTAATTACCGTTATTGAAGATCTGAGGAGTAGGAGGTGCATGCACCCAGCAAAAAGATTTGAAATGGCATAGAGTTCAAGAGACTGTGTGTACTCCTTGACAGCAGTGTGGAACAGCTTCTCTCCATGCTTGTAATGGGCCTGGAAAGAAGCTCCTTGAGCAAGGGATTCAAGCCTTGGAACATGTGCTGCAAGCAGCTGTGTTCTGTAGTTTACCCCACAAGATGAAAAGCATTTGGCTTGTTTAATCCTCTTGCAAGACGAAGTCTGAGCCTGATAGCATTGGTGATTACTGAAATACCTTAAGAAATTTTGAAGAAAAGGAGGAAGTCCAAGGAAAAGGGCTAATTAAAATAAAAGGCACAAAACGTTAAAGGTTGAAACTGATCTTGAACATATTTAGGTGGGAAAATTGAAAAAGGTTTTCACATATCAGAGAGCTGAAGTTCTGGAAGAGACTTCCAAAATCAGTAGTTAGTATTGGTTGTCATATTCCCCCCTTTCAGCTCAGGACTGAATCTGTACTATCAGATACAGATATCAGATCTGTACTGTATCTTGTTTCATCAAGAGATGCTGAAATGGTCTTGGTGATGATAGGGCATAGCTCAAAAGGAGACTCTCACCAGCCCAAAATAAGCAGTAAAACTTTTCTTCCTGTAAAACAAGGTATCACTGAAAACTCAGAGAAAAGAGGGCTGAAAGATACACTGGCATGCTGTCTAGTCCATCCCCCAGCCCAAAAGGATGATTAGTTATATTTCTGTCATTCTTGTCAAATGTTTGCCCAACCTATTCTTAAAGATGTGCAGTTTGGAAATCCACATCCTGCTCAGGCAATTTGTTCCAATGCTTTATTATTCTCATTAGTAGGGAATTTTTCATTTGTTTTAGCTTGCTCCCATGACAAACCAAATCCTTTCTCTAGTGTTGACATTGTATCTTCAATTAGCTAGTTCTACCCCAGTCTACATTTGAATACCTGATTTTTATGAGGTAGTTACAGAATTTAGCTTGTCTTTTTTTGAATAACATCTTACTTTGTAGATTTTCTCAAATAGTCAAAGTTGCTTTGTATTCTCATTCTGTTTTCTAGCATATTTGCAGCCCCTCCCAGCAGGACACCTTCTAAAAATTTAATAAACTCAGTCTGTGTTCCCTCATTCTTGTCATTAATGAAAATATTGAATAATAGAAGTTCTGGGAGAGTTCTCTTCAAAAATCTACCTTGATGCATCTCTCTGGTTTGATGGTAAACCAGTGATACCTACTTTGGGTATGAAACTTCCCCTTCCACCAGCCAACTCTGTTGAGAATAGTTTACTTTTATAGACTGTGAAATGTTCCAAGTTTAAAATCAGTTATGAAAAAAGTCTCTAAAGAAGAGACTTGGGGAGAGACTGGGTGAATATAGAATGCTTCTAGCAGTGTATCCAAAATTTAGTTGGATAGTAGAAGACCCATGGTCTAACTGTAAAATTCATAAACATTTAAAGGGAGAAGACCTACTCAAGAAAATTCTTCAGAGAGTTTATGACACCCTGTCAGACAGCTGTCAGACCAAGATGTCTGGCCTTAAAGCTGGAGTATTACAAAAATAGCTCCTGTGGATTGCTGGAATAAAACTATGTCTTTAAGCCTTTTAGAATAGCTATGACCGCTATAGAAAGCTGAGTAATTACTTGGAGGTTTAAATTGTTCAAAAAAAAACTCTGAAGATTTACTTCTATCATGACTTTTGAGTGATGTAGTGATCTCAAATACTGATAGTATGCTGATATTAGGGGCACTGATCTGCATGCTGTGAAGTATTTCTAAGGGTGCTTGAGCGCTGAAATGACCAGCAGGAGTACATAGATTTATCAGGGAAAAGATGCATTGTACCTTCAAGATTTAAACCCATCCCTAACATTTTGGTATTACAAAGAGCTCTCTGCAGAAGGCAGATTTTTCCATATGGTTGCGCGGCCGTTCAGAGGGACCTGGGCAGCTGGAGAAATGACCTGACAGAAATCTCATGGAGTTCAACAAATGGAAGTGCCAAGTCATGCCCTGGAAGGAATAGCCCCTTGCACCAGGGGCTGGAGAGCAGCTTGGCAGAAAAGGCTCTGGGAGTCCTATGAACAACAAGCTGACCATGGGCCAGTAATGTACCCTTACAGCAAAGAAGGGCAACAGCCTCCTGGGCTGCATTGGGAAGATCATGGCCAGCAGGTTGAGGGAGGTGATCCTTCCCCTCTGCTCTGTGAGGCCACGTCTGTGGTGCTGGGTCCAGGGCTGGACTCTGCAGTGTAAAGGAGACTAGAATGTACTGGAGCAAGTCTAACAAAGGGCCACAAAGGTAATTAATGGATTGGAGCATCTGACATACAAAGAAAAGCTGAGAAGTCTGGGATTGTTTAATCTGGAGAAGAAGAAATTTGGTGGGATCTTATCAATGTGTGTAAATACCTGGTGGGGGAAGATAAAAGACAATGCTGCCAGATCCCTCTGAATGGTGCCCAGTGCCAGGACAAGAGGCAATGGGCACAAATTGAAGTACGGGAAATTCCATTTAAACATAAGAAAACACTTTTACTGTGAAGGAGGTCAAACACTAGAATAGGTTGCCCAGACAGGTTTTGGAGTCTCTATACTTGAAGATATGCAGTGCCCAACAGGACGTGGTGCTGCGCAACCTGCTTCGGGTGACCCTGCTTTGTGCAGGGGAGTTGGACTAAATCTCCAGAGTGTCTTCTAGCCTCAATGGTTCTGTGATTCTGTTCTTGTCCTGGGTAAGTCCTTACATGCTTTCCTCTGAAAGCATGTGTGTGTGACACTGTCAGAAACAACACACTGACCTGAGTCCCAATTTATTCAGCAGTGCAAAAGAAGAACTCCAGGATGATGTAAGGGAATGAGAGAAAGGTATCTGCTCTCTGTCTCTCTCACCCTTAGCAGAGACTCCTATACAGGTACAAACTATTGCCAAGTTAGCATTTTACACATAGCTAACTCTGCAAAGGCAAGAGGGAGTAGTGAAGAAAGCCCTATGTGATATAAGTGTAGACCTTTCTATGTTTATGGGTTTGAATGTGAGGTGCTGCACACAGTTAAAAATGCTCACACTCAGATATGGGCATTATCCTGTTCATATTACTACCATTAATGTCTATTTTCTATTGCAGGCAAAGATGGGTATGTAAATTATCCCCATTCTGACCTAATGATGAGGCAATTGCATTCTCCTTGCTGACCTGTGAGATGGTACAGCAGAAGCCGATGTCCCAAGCCTGAGTAGAAGGTAAACCATTAGTTTTAAAAGACCTGTCTGAAAAACAGGGGCCGGGGAGCTGGTGAGCTGCTGCCAGGAAGAGCTATGGAAACAGTTAGGAGCATAGTCTTGTGAGAGGAAAGAGGCAGACTGAAATTTCTGTACAGGGAAACTGCCTGTCTTTGTGTTTCTTCAGCATTTAGAGAAGCAGGACTTTAACAAAATACAGAGACTGTATATCAAGAAACGCTCCACTGACGTTTCTCTACACAGAAACAACCCCAAGGAGTCTCAAAAGCCAAGCAGTGAGCAATAGTATATTGGATTTTTTCTGTATAGATACATTAATGTTTTTTCAGTATTTTTCTTGGCTTCTCAGGTAGAGCTTTTCCTCTTTTATTAATTTTTTATTTCATCATTCTTTTTTCTAAGTTTTATGTCTTTGTATGCACTACAGAGATGTATCTGTGAATACAGTAAGTCCCATAGGCCCCTGACGTGTAGTTAAATGCTGCTTTCTGAAGGCATCTGTAGGATCCTGAGAATAAATTATTCTTTTGTTTATGATTAGGTGAGAGAGCATTAGATATTGCTCAAATGTAGAATTCCTCTCTTTCTTTGCTATGCATAATCTGGAGCTCTGCTTGTGTTTAGCGACTGTGACACAGTTGCTTGTGTTACCGTATAACAGGCTTTATTTACAGGACGGGAAAGGGCAAATGTAAGGCAGAAACTTTAAGTGACATTGTGATGTGTAGGTAAAGTCTGATCAGTATTTCCTTGCTACTTCTCTATTTCACAAAATGCTGTTGGTCCAATCTTCCTATACTGGTGTCCAACAATTCTGGATTGGTTTTGAGGACTGGCCCGTTACTTGGATGTAAGCTGGTGCTGTGTGATGGAGGGCAGCAAAAGATGGCATTATAATTGCATCTGGCTCCTGTACAAATTCTCTGAATGACCTGTTGTCAACAGCTGGCCTACCTAATCAGATGCTTTGAACTCGAGTTGTAAAGTGCTACTGTGATGTTGGTACAAGACAGTTCTGTCTGGAGATGTGTCTGTCTCTCAGATGCCACCTTTTGTGAAGCTTAGCTGGCTTTTTGAGAGGGCTTTTTCAACAGAAGCAGAGATGATGTGACTACAGTTGCCAGCCAAAGTGCCACTCAGATGGCATGGCATTCTTTCTCTGACTGCATTGCTCTCTGCATCCCAGTTCTACCACCACACCAGCACCCTGCAGTAAAAAATGGCCTGTACATCTAGGAAGTGGCTTCCTGAGTTTTCTGACTTCTTCCTGGGAGCTTCTTCTGTTATCCCTCATCTGAGAATCCAGGAAGAAGGAAG
Organism: Rhea americana; assembly: GCF_003343005.1. Lineage (NCBI taxonomy): Eukaryota > Metazoa > Chordata > Aves > Rheiformes > Rheidae > Rhea > Rhea americana. The sequence goes on along the minus strand of NW_028186990.1, from coordinate 1,804,505 downwards.
AACTTCTCCTTCCCAGAACAGCATTTCTCAGCAGCTCTAGTTTCAAGCAAGCAATTTTCAGATGAACTGATATCCTTCAGTGAGACAGCAGTACCTTAAATGTGCTCCTTTTGGGCTAATGTGCTTTGTACATCAATCCTTCCTGCCTTGAAAAAGAGATGTCTGTATTTACAGGTTTAGCTGGACAGTGTTGTCATATCTATGTAGAGTGACATACACTGAAACTTAGTGTGCCAGATTTGCTATTTCTTTAAGTTCTAAGGTATTTCTGATTTTTTTTACTCTTTACTCTTCCTTTCTTGAGTGGGAGGAGTATTGTATTGCCTAAGTGCTAGCCTTGGGAAAGATGTGGTATGTGGTTTCTTTCACCAGCTCTGGGATTTAGTGTCAGCATTGGGGTAATTTGCCTTGCTCTCCACTCCTGTTCTCCTTTTCCTCTCAGGAAGCAGAGAGAAAATGCTGCTCCTGTTGTTAACCCACATCCATTCAGGACACTTGGGGCTTTTGCTGCTGTCTCTAGGAGAAGTGGAAGCAGCCCCTGCTGTTGAAGTGTCTTCAGCTGCAGCCCTGCTGAGGTGCCCCTCTGCTACTGGAGTGTAAATCCCTGCTAGGTCTTTTAACTACCCTTCTCACACTACTTGAAAAATAACTGTCTGTTGTCATTAACTCTGATCTATAGCCGCATTAATGTGTGAAATCACTGGGTGTGAAAATAGTGTACTAACCGCTACTTAATATAATATTACCACAGTAATGTCTCTAAAAATATCTTGTCCACTTGATTGCTTTCATTGTGAACTAGAGATAATGTACCACTTACAGCTGATGATTAAAATTCATAAAGCTTTGGTTCTTAATTACAGCAACTTGCAATCAAAGTGAAATGTCAGATCCTGAATGTTGTTTATCTGTATACAAATTCACAAAAACAAGAAAATATAAGGACAGTCTACACAACAAAGCTGAGCTGCTTTGGTTTAAGGTTAAGTAAAATAAATATCCATGTGAGTATTTATTGAGACAGGCTAGAATCCATCATCATGAGATATTTGATGTGGCAGAACTCATCTTGTATGAAACAGACATCTTCAAGAATATGCCTAATTTGAAACAAGGCAGGAAATCTGAAAAATACTTTGATGAAAATGTAAACTTGAGAGCAAACTGTTGTGGATAGAAGTAACTAATTTATGTGCTAAGAATGGAAATTTTATGACTCAGGCTGAAGGTTAAACCTAAGAGATCCAAAAATGGAGTTTCCTGGAAATGTAGGGAGGGATTCCCACTGCCGTGGGGAATTACCATGGTCATTGGCAGGAGAGGATAGCATCCTTGGCTGCAGACATTAAAATGATTTAGCTATAGTCTTGCTCTAGGTTGACGGTCACACTGTAGAACAAAGTTACATTCTTTCAGGTGCATTAGCTGAACTATTGTATTTCAACTTTTTTCAAGTTAATGCTAAGCTCTGAGAGTTTACAGTACTCTGGTATGCATCTTACCCTAAATTTACTGACACATACAGCTCTAACTCCATGTGAACATAAGTTTTGTATTTTTTTTTTGTTTGGTATGTAAGAATGTAAGATACGTGCATAACTAAGTGCGGAAACCACAATTCTAATCCATTTATAGTCCTACTAGCCTTCTTCATTTGTTATATCTCTCCTGTGCCTGGTCTTTAAAAATCTAAGCCAGAGGGAGCCAATTTCTCATAACATAAGTATGAGAAAATAGCATTAGAACAATAGGATCTGATCAAATATCACTTTGAAAGAGATCTGGCCCGTAGTTTGGAAAATTCTTTGGAAAAGCTAGTTTTTTTTTTCCATATGATATTCCCACTGTCTGCACATTGATTATTTTTCATTTTTCATATCATTTTTTGCCATTCATTGCCTAAGTGAGAAAGCAAAGTTTGATAATGTCATTCATTTTTCTGGGCTTTTCAAAGGATCTCTTCCTTCAGATGTTATTCTTCCTGGCATACTTGCTCATATCTTCAATGCTGCTAAGAAAGCATCCATTTTAATGCTGATCAGAGTTGATCCAGTACACCCAAATATTCTTCTCATAGCAGTTTGTCTTGTAGACATTTGCTGCTTGTCTACCACAATTCCAGCTATACTGGTGAACTATTTTGAAACAGGAAAACCATCTCCTGTGCTGGGTGCGTCATGAAGCTCTGTTTCACTATGACTTGCCCTGGCATGGTGTTTGTCCTGCTGTTTGTTGTGGCTCATGACAATTTTGTAGTTGTCTGTTGTTGCTTACACTACTTGAAGATCATGAACAGGGCAGCTTGTCTTCAGCAAGAAGGATTTCCATGGCTGTGTGGCTCGGTGAATTCCTTAGTACGCACCCTCCTAATGTCAGCCCTAGCCATCAGGGAGTCCAAACAGCTTGACAATTCTGCTATGTCCTGCTACTGCTGAAGCTCTCCTGCTTGGACTGCTACCTCATCAAAAGCTGCTGTTCATGTGAATAATGCTTCAGCTGGACTGAGTGTTCACTGTGATCTTCTATTACTGTTTCATGAGTGCCGTCCTGAACGTATGTTCAGCCACAAGTAGAATGAAGCCTTTGAGCAATGTCAAACCAAAGTAATTTACCTTCTCTGTCTGCTTTTGCCCCTTCATGACTTCGGAAGAGCCCCTTGCGTGAGGCATGATATGAACTTTCTGGGATGTTAGGTCATTGTACCAGCTTGTCTTCAAAAGGCCTCTTGCTGAGTCCTGCCCTACCCTTTTGTCTACTTAGCACTTGATCCTCTGTTTCAGTGCATAGGGTTTATGTGGTGTAGTCTACAGGCTGGGCCAGACATCACAAAGGAAGATTCTTGCACTGAAAAAATATCATCTCATTCTTCCTCTTGATATCCCAGCCAGGAACTAGGAAGAAATTCAAGGCAAAGGTCCTGTTCATCTTTGTGATGCAGATAACATGGTGCCTCAGATCCTAAATAAAAGGCTTTGCAACTTATTACTTCCTGCAAAATTTGTAAGACAGTTACCCATCCTTTCTAGTATACAACGCATCAAGATTTATGTCAAATGACCTGCTACTTTCTTACTGCATCTGTATCTGTCTCAACTAGTCTGCTTCTAGAGCCTGAACAAATTAATTTAAAAGGAGCTCGGGTATCTCTTGCCTCCACTGCAGTGTGCGCTGTGAAGATACTCTGCTCTGCTGCTGTTTACTTTTTATTCCCACTTTCAGGCTTTTCACAGCCCTTGGGAGGTGTAAGTGTTTCTGTTGGGATTTTGCAGCTGCATTGAGGGTGTGAAAGGAGATGCATTTAACTGAGGTAAATGCAGTGCAGTGTAGCAGGCAGAATCTGGCACAGTAGTGCAGAGAGATGTAACCAGGAGCTGCTTCCAATGGGGTGCAATCCAGGATTTTCTAAGCAGCTTGAGCCCACTGAGGAACATGTCCTCAGAGACATTGTCTGACAGATATCCCACTCACATAATACACCACATGTCAAGGAATGCAGTATGAACGCAATGGGCCAGGCTTGCATTTTGCCTGTTGCCTTTTCACACTTCCAGAATGCTGTAAAAAGGCCCGAGTGTGGAAGGGAAGCCAGCCCCTTGCAGTCATACTTTGTGCCACTGGAAATCCGGCAGGCTCTAGCTGCCATATGCTGCAGGTTGTTTGGGGAAGGAAGGCTCTCTTTTTCCTCTCGTGTTAGCCTTTTATTCTATGTAACAGGTTCAGGAGTTGAGAAGACAGCTTTGCACCTAGGAGTGAGACAGTTAATTCAGATTGGGCACCTGTTGTTCCCTTGTCCTCTCTGGCTGGAGATGGATCTCTTTTAAATACTGTATTTCTTACCTACTCTATAAGCAAGAAATCAGACTGTGCAAAGGAGGCGAGGAGGTACAACATGTAAAAAAAAACATGTCCTCCCACTCTCACTTTTCTGCAAGATAGGCTATGTTTGACTTCACACTTGAGGAAGCAGCTGAGTAATTCTTCAGATGTTTAAACATTTCAAGCAGTTTGGATGTATAAATGTCCTAGATTTTTTAAATTTCACAGAAGTTCTTGAGTTACAAAGTGGACCACGGAATATTTGTGGAAATACCCTTAGCCTTCTCTTACTGACATCAGAAGGAATAATGGGGTGAGGAAGGTGAGGCAGGAATTTTAGGGCAACTAGGAAGGAAACTGGTGATGATACATTTCAAAATTAATTTCTTGTCCTTGGAAAGGACATACTATACTTGTCTTTTGGGGTTTTCTCTTGTTTCAGAGAAAATTTCATGTCTGTAAAAATTTGCCATTTCAATTAATTGCATTCATGCTTCAAGTGATACTTACCTTCTCTGAGCTCTGCTTACGGTGACCTGGAGCTGGGTCCTGGGCTAGCAGAATGTCACTAGGGAATCCAAAGGGAGAAAGGGCTGCTGCTGCTAACTTAATATTTATTAAGAAGAAAATACATATTACAGAATATGTAGTACTGCTTCTCAATGATTATCTCAGCTTCAGTTTCTCATTCAGCAGCACAAACATGAGTGATTTTTTTGTTTCACTCTTCAGTGAATACGATGTTGGTGAAAGGTCCTGGCTTGACATCCTTGGAAATTGAGCCCTGTGTAAACCCTCAACATAGCAAAAGATTCTAGCTACAAGCTGTTCTTCCCATCCGGTTTCAATGATGGAAGAGGAAATAGAGTTTATACAAAACCTAGCCCAACCCCCAGAAACATCTTGCTTTGTTTATGTTTCAAGCTAAGCCTGCAACTCTTGCTATTTGGAAGAGCTATCCAGACATTTCTCCATCTGACTGACTTTACATCTATTCTTTGATCTCATCAAGAAATCTGGCTTTTAGCTCCTGCGTGTGACGTTCCACTTTTCTCCCTCACTCTGCTCTCCAGTGTTTGAAAGATCCCTCTATAAAATGATTATGCAACCATGCAAATGGACACAGTTCTTTTCGTTTACTGCAAACCATGCTTCAGGTCTCCCTTTATGAAAATAAAATAATCAGTGAGAGACATGCTGCAGAATGTAAAAAGAAGGGAGTTTTATGGGTTGAATGTTTGAAGGTGGTATTAGAGGCAGAAGCAGACAATTTAAAGTAAACCAGTGAGCCACCATCTATCCACAGGAACCAGCATCAGTTAATATACTCAGACAATTCTGCTCTGAATCCTTTCTCTGTAGGAAATGGCAAGTACGCAAATTCCTGGTTGTTTTCCTCAGCTGGAAGCCTTCCCCTGCCCCCTGCTCCAGCTGCAGGGAAATTAGTGGAGCTGCTCTCCCAGAAGGCTAATTTGCACCGTCCTACTGTAAACATACAGTTCTGTTCTTCACTTTACACCCAGACGGGAGGGCCTTTGGGAGGCAGTTAACAGCACTGTTGCTGCACATGGCTTTCAGTATAGGTGCTCATGGCACTGAGGGACCTGAGTGAGGGCAGTTCTCACCCTGCTCTGGGATAGACCAGCCTCTCAAATAATTTGCACTGCCTGGAGTAGTAGTAGTGTGGAGGTCTTTTACGCAAAGAGGCAATATTTTGAGTGTCTGCTTTTTTCCAAATTACAGTCTTTCCTGCCCACCACTGAAATAATATGTATTGTGCTAAAATACTAGGGGCTCTTAAACTGGGATGTGATAGAGAAAAATAGAGTATGACTATAATAGCAGGTTTTCAGTCCTGTTCCGTTCCCTCCGGTTCCCTTGCTTTAATTTTTTTTTTTTTTTAAAAAAAAAGAGGCACAAAGTTGCTAATGCTTTATTAATGGTTCAAGGTGGATCTGCCATCCGTTGTTATCCCTGCAAGTGAAGATGCCCCTCTTCACCATGCTAGGAGTGGAACCTGTTTGGTTCCTGTGGCCTTTGTCCTCACGGTGTGTAAGCCTCTTCTAATTGTCCATGGTCCTTATCCTGCAGCAAGGGTGGTACATCCTTGTTTTAACCATGCTGAAAGCAAAGTGCAGGGCAGACAGGTCTGTCACTGATGTGGGCTGTAAGCTTGGGTCTCTCTTCATCAAACAACATCTTCCTCACTGTTCTACAGTGGTGCTACATACACTGCCTGCATAAAGGAACGCATTATGCCTCTCAGCCTTTTCAGAAGAGCTGTGTTGTTCCATCTCACTGCCATTGAAGAGGGCTTATTTCTTTAGCAAGTTCATTCAATTCCTCTTATTGGTAAACTAGGGCTCTGATATTTCACAGATCTGAGCAGCAGCTTTCAGCTATTGTATCTGAAAAAGCACCTGGAGGTCTCATGTGGCAAGGCTATGCAAGAAGAGATGCTAGTACTTGGCTTAAAGGAATCATAAGATGCATGTGAGGCAAGCCAGCAGGATGAGATAGGGAGCAAGAAGGCAAAAATCAGTGTGATTCCTCACTGACCAGGAGGCTGCCTGCTCCTGTCCTGGGGCAAGCTACCATTTGCACTGCATATGTTGGAAATACTGGACTATAATGGGAGGACGCAGGGAAGGTGGTGACTTGGCAGGATTTGACCAGGAGCAAATGTCTGAGATGAAGTTCATGCTGCAAAACTTGGCAATGAGGCTGACGCTGCCAGAGAGGCAAGCTGTCCTGTTCCCACGCGCTGCTGCCTGCGCTGGACTCACTAGGGCAGCCTGTGCTGCAAGCCTGGGAAAAGGCAGGAGGGAGGTGGGGGGCGTTGCTGTAAGCCCTGTCATGCAGCTCTCAAACTGATGCAGAGAAGAGGTGACTTGATCAAGGTCATGAAGAAAGTCGGTCTCAGGGGCCAGGCAGGACTGGAAAGGCTCCCGCTTTGCAGCGGCAGAGGGCAGTACCTCTACTTTTGTAAGATTTTGGCACCGCTCCTTAGCTAGATTCCTGCAAGACCTGATGGGGATGTTAGGGAGGGTGGGTTCGGATGGGCTCGGGTTGATGGGAGCCCCCCCCACCGCCCCGGCATAGTGGATTGGGTATGGTGGGGGCCGCGTGGTGGCTGTCTTCCCCTGCAGTGGTGGATGCTTGCACCCCCCTCCCCAGCTGCGCTTGGCGGGAGAGAGTCTAAAGGCTTAGTACACACACCTGAATTTTACTGTAGCCTCTGCTTCTAAGTGGCATCCACCTCTCGTTTTGTCCCGCTTCTGCCCTCGTTGTCCTCTCGGTCTGTATCTGTTTGTTTCTCTCTTCCTCTGTTACATGTGTGCAGCCCCGCGTGTTTCTGTTTCTCTCCCTGCTGTGCAGCCCTCCCTCTGTGCTGCTCTCTCCATGAAATGGAGCTGAACAATTGCACTGGAGCAGCTTTTTCTCTTACTGCCATATGTCTGTATGCTGAGACACTATTTCTCTTGTGGTATTTTGAATGCATTTGTGCTGGAAATGCTAGGACAATAACAAAATCATGAATTTCTGCTTGTGTCTCTTTGGATCGTGAGATTTGAAATCGAGTGTTACTGACACTTGGTGGATGGTTGTACTGAAATGTTGGGTTGATTTAGTACAAAATCACCTGAGATGTCCAGTCTTGATACCAACCTGCGACCTTTCAGGAGGAAGGGAGAGCACCTCCTTGAATGAGAGCCAGAGCACAAAGAGGATGCATCAAATCACTGAAGTGTCATCATCATTTTCTTTTCTTTTCCTTTGGAGGTACATTTTATTCTGTAGTCAAGGAAGGAAAGAAGCTGTATTAATTGATCGGTTCCTTAAATACGGGAAATTGATGCCTGCTTACATCTGCAGAGCACCTGAAGTGACAGTAGCTCTGATCAGTGCAAGTTAGTGTCCCACTCATTTAAGCAGGATATTAACTGAGGCTGCCTCTGTGGCATAGGAGTCTCTACTGCTATTCCTTGATCTGTCCCTTTGAAATCCCTGTTGGAGCATCCTGCAGCTCCATCCCTCCCATGCATAGGGGTCTGTCCTCTCTCACACCTGAAGGACTCACAGCCCAGTGTCCTCCTGATACAAAGGACCTCTGATCCTGGAAGCTGTACTGCCCTGTAATTAATGCACACTTGGCTTCAAATACGCAGGAACAACAACTTAAATGTCAACGTTCCTAGTTAATCCCTTGCTAACAAAATACACTAGGAAAGAGAAAGCTCTGCATAATCTCCAGTGAGCAAGATCTTATTTTGGTAGCACAAGTACTTGGGAGATTTCCCTAGTTTGACCAACAGAACTGAAAGATTGGCTTTGTTAATCAGAGCTGTAAATGATGCATCTGATCCCTTTAGTGAAGAAACCCACTGCATGTGGCAGAAGCATCCACTCTCTTCTGCCCAGTGTCTTCTGTATGTGTGGCAAGGAAAGTTATTTCTATTCTCCAGCATATGCTGCTCTCTCCTCTGCTCAGGAAAATGTCTATAGACTCTTCCTGAGTCACATTTTTCAGCCAAAACAGCTAAAAGTATTAAAAAGAGAACCGTAGGTGAAAATTGATTTTGATATCCTCTTGAGAGGTAGGAGCAGGGACAACAGACATGTGGTGTTGTTTTCTCTCTTTATCTGGCCCAGCCAGCTTCGTGTTTATCCTGAGGAGCCCAGGCAGGCTGCAAGTGGGATTCACACTGTCTACCTGTGGCTTCTTTAAGCATTCAGCTTGGGTGAAAGGCAGAGCACCTAGGTGAGGAGATTAAATTCCTTATTATTCAAAGTAGTCCAATATTTCCAATGGTCTGGCTCCCCATAGGTGGGATACCTTTGCTTCCAGGACATGCTCTCCACAGACACAAGGCAGCAGCATCCACCTGGCAATTACCTGGCAGGCTGCAGCACCTGTGAGGTACAAACACAAGATTTCTTGCCTGGGGTGGAGAGGTGCCTGACCTCCAGGCCGAGCAGGGAGAGTGGTGGGCCAAACTTCTGGTGATCATGGCAATTTAACATGCAATCCCCACACTTCCTACTTATTTGTCTCTATGTTATGTGCAAGCACATGTTGCTGAATTTCTCCATTCTACCTATGGTTTTCAATCACTGGGTTACAGCATGTTAGTGTCACCTTATATTTGATGATAGAACTTTATCCACTTCTTTCTTTGCTTTTCGTGTTTTTTCTTTCTTCTGTTCGTGCCTTCTTTTCTGAAGGAAGTCTAATGGGTGCTCTTCTCCCCATTATTTCAGGTCTTTTACTTTGGTCTGACTTCTGTTCATGTTCTCTCTCTCATTCTACCTCTTTTATTCTGCTTTGTTCTCCCTCCATCTTTCATGAAAGCCTCTTCCTTCTCTTTTGCACTTTCTCCTAGAGACCTATCAGTCTCCTTTTTCTCCATTCCTAACCTCTCTCCTTCACTATTTCCTAAAATATCCTCTCCATCTTCCTCTTCTCCCCAACACATACCCCTACTTTACCTATCTCTGCCCATTCCCCTGCTATAGAGACCCCCACACACTGAACTCTGCAGTCTCTCTTTCCCCCAGGAGTCCTTCACCTGGGACATATTTCCCCTTGGATTCCCCATGTACCCTCCATAGGGGCTTTCAGGGGTTGCAGTTGCCATCTCTCTCCACTGTGCCCATGTACAGCTACCTTCTTCTTCTTTGCCTGCTCCTGCTGGACCTGTGGGCCCTGGCATGATGGAAATAACAAGGGCCTCATTCAGCTTAAGTCTACATGGAAAGATGTGACTTCTAGGAAAGGATGAGCTCTGTAATAATTGAGGAATGAGTCTAAGGTGCTTGAATCCAAATAACTGTTAGTGCTGTCTTTATGCAGCCCTGAGCCGCCCTCTTACTGTCTTGCTGTGCCAAAACAAGTGTGCAGTATACTCAGGCTGGAGATAATTGGATATTTTTGAGGCATCCATTCTTTTGCAGAACTTCTAGTGCTTCCATCATTCCCTGCTCTTGCTTTATTCCTGACTCTCTTCCCGTTTACTGTGACTGATTTCTATTTTTACTCTTGACAAAGGGTTGTGGGCTTAGAGGCTGTTCTTGTAGCTGTAGATATAAAATGCCTGCTGTGTGGTGTTTGTAATGAAAGAACAGCTCCTGGAAATTAACTAATTCACAGACCTGACTAATTGACTTTGCAGCCGTACAGATCTGTGGAGGAGAGTCAGTGTGGTTTTACTGCCGATGGCACTGGGCTGGGGGAGAAGAGAGGAGGGAGGTGGGGAGAACTGTGCATGATCCTAGCTCTTCCTCTGACCCCTGTGACCATGGGCAAGTCATTTCATATCTCTGTTCCCCTTCTCTATGCCCTGACTGTCTTCCTCAATCACGTTGCTCAGGGCAGAGGCTGTTTTCTATTAAGCCTGTTCAGTGTGTTGTACAGGGAGGCCTTGACATTGGTGAGGGCACTAATCATTACTGTTATAAAACCAATAAATATTAGAGAGACAAAGAGTTATGGAGCCAGATAGCTACAGTTGTCAGTTTGTCCCTTTCTGGATTTCTCTTCCTTTGTTATCTCCATCTCCAGAAGAATAGCTGTCCAGTTTTGATGAAGGACAGTTGATTCCTCCAGCACCGCATCCAGTCTTTTCTCCTTCCCTCAGGCCCCAGCCCACTCCTCCTGAAGCCGGTGACAAGATGCCTACTGAAATCCATTGGAAATGGTATCAGGCCCTTCCACAGTAAAAAGTGTAGTTTTGACATCAAAACAGTCAGTGTTTAGAGTACAGTGTGAGCCAGATGAGGTCGCCCATACTATTTCAAGGCTGGATGTTTGATAGGAGAGTTTTCCTGTAGTACAAGTTCCTGTGAAGGTTTGGTATGTCCATGCTAACTACTTTGACTTGTGCAAATTATTTTTCCCCCTCCTGCACTTGCAGTTTTAGTTCCTAGGGGAGCTCTGCTGGGGACCTGTACGGTGACTGCTGGCAGACTGAATCCACACCCCAGGGGCCTCTTGAGAGACTGCTAGGAGCTTCTGTAACCCACAGGAGGGTTGCCATGGACCAGGCAACACAGTAACTGCAGCATCTCCTTGCTGGGATGTTAGTTAGGGCTGCAGCTTGCTGAGCAACACACAGCTTGGATGGGTTTCTGAGGTTTGGGGCTGGCTGTAAGCACTCCCCTGCAGAGGGGGCAGACAGAATGCATGAACCAGAAAAAAAACAGTTTCACTGAGTCCCAAAGGGTTGAGATGGTGACAGCTGATGCTACTTGGGATCAGGGATCATGCCTCATGTCACGGCTGTATGTGCTGCCATCTGACTTGCAGAGCTGAGCATTGCTGGAACCATATCCAGTGAGTGAGGAGGCAGAGTCAGTCAGACTGGAGACCTAGAGTGAGAAGAGGAAGCAGAATAATTGCTAGATGAGTGAGGAGAAATATTCAGCTTCTTGCTTTAAGCTTACCTTTCTGCAGGGTTGCTAGACTGTGATTGCTGAGTGCGAGTTCTGGCCACCAGGGACAAGAGAGTAGGAGCTTTTCTGGCTGTTGACGGAAACTCGAGGAGAAGGCTCAGAGTCAGGCAGTGCTTGCTGAAGGGACACGAGACGGTGGCTGTCAAGCTGTGTGTATGTGTGCTGAAACATGCCCTGCAGTGGGGGCAGGTGACAAAGTGTACCTGAAATCACGCTGGGGTGCCCCTCTGGATTCTCCCACAAGAAGCAAAACTCTTGGTGTTGTTCATCGCTCTTATTACTCCCCCTGCACACCATGGGCATCTTGACACCATGATGCAAAAGCTGGAGCAAAAATGTCTGTGCTGATGAAGACCCAGGCCAGTAAGTCTGAGCAGCATCAGGAAACCCTGTAGATGTCATAGCTCAGGTCTTGATTCCACTGAGTCGTGCTAACTTTTTGAAGCTGTGCACAAAGTAGTAAGGGTCAGGCTTGTTACATAAAGCACAAAGCTGAATTGAGGAAGCTAGACTAATACTGGACCCAAGATGACTCATATCCCACCAGCTCTGTTATGTCTGTGTGCTGTGTTACAGAGCTAGCAGAGGCAGTGCTAAACTACATAGGTGTCAGCATCACCAAGGGTTGCAGACCCTGCTGGACCATGGAGAGTAGCTCTTCGGTGTGTTGGCCAGTGTGCTAACCTGGCAATTGCATGAGGTATAGCTTTCATAAGGACTACATTCACACCTGGTGTCATCCCCATCAGTGTAGAGATGTATCTAACTTGTGATTTCCAGGGACCTTCCTACCTGCCTCTGACTTGTGAAACTCTCCCTTGCCTCTTGAGGGTCACACCAGTTATTGCCATGGTTGGTGAGTGTGAACTGTAGAGAGCTGAAAGACAAATGGAGGTGACTGGAGTGTTGAAAATCTTGTCTTTGTAATTTCATCCTGAAGGATGTTTGTCAGAGCAAATGGTCAGAGGAAACTGAGGAGAGAGCCAAAGCTGAAGGGAGGTAAGAATTAACCTTGGTAGAACCATTATCTGTGGTTCAAAACTAGGGAGTTATCCTTGTGCTTTCAAGTTCAAGTTCACCAGGATACCGAGGCTGGCAAAGCAGTCAGTGTTGTCTCGTATATGGCTTGTATGTGACTCTCATAGAGCTTTGTACCAGAGGCTATGCTCCCTTTCACACCATATCTGTCTGTGGATTGGAGAACGAACTGCTACACTGGGCCATTATGGGCCATGCTTCTAGGCTCTCTGTTGACCAGGCACCATGAGTTTGGCCAGTGTAGGTTTGCCACCAGGTGCCTCTGCAGTCACCAAGACAGTCTAGATATTAGCTCAGGCTGGATCTGGAGCAGGTAGTTCAGGCTAACAGTTGCAGAGAGCCGTTACTGCAGTGGAGTTTTTTTCCAACCTGAAAGCAATGACTGTGGTTAACTTTGCTTAGTAATTGGAACAGATATTGCAGCAGAAAAAAAACCAACAATAAAAAGCCAATTAGTGGTCTGAAGTTTTAATTCTCCCACTGTCCCCACTACATGATACCCCACTTCCGTGCCCTCTGACGCTGGATCCTAGCCATATTCCCAGGTTTTCTGTGTTTCTTTGGACCATCATACACACACATTCATGTCGTCACTCTGCCTTATCCCTTATCTGCTGGCCTGCTGATGCATTCCCAGAGGTTGGCCTGTGGCACTGTACCATCTCAAGGCTCCTGAATGAAAGGCTGGACTTGGGATTATTGGAGCTGGTGAGGAGCAATGTGAGGGACCCTCCTTCGGCACAAACCATGCACTCCCTTCTTACTTTGGAGCACCCTACCTCCAGCTCTGAGAACGATTTGGTAGTCGGTTTAGTCTTTGAGCACAGTTGCTGGAAAACAGGGCTCTGGTTAGCAGCCGTAAACTAGGCTCATTTGTCTGGACTGCAGTTTCTCCTGTAAATGCGGCTGTGGAGGACGGTTTCTCAGTTTGATGTGAGTAGGGTGGCCCAGGCTGCCTTCGCCACGGGCAGTGGGCCTGAAACGTGTGCAGCCCTGTTCAAGCACCTGGCAAGCCAGTATCTCAGAGCTGGGTGTGGGCAGCGATGCTGGTGCTTGCTGCTTGCAGGAAGTGCTGGGTGCTGCCCGGGGAGGCTGCCCGACCCTGCCGGCCGAGCTGCGGGCAGGCGGTGCAGAGCAGTGCCAGCTCCAGCCCCTGCCCCGGAGGAGGAAGGGGTGTGTGTGTGTGCAGCTGCAAGGCTTGGTAACAGATGCTAATAGAAAACAGAAACAATTCAAAATGAATCGTGGTGGGGGAAATGCTAACAATGTTACAAACTTAGGGCTTGTAACTGTCCTGGTAGTGAAATAACTGCTAGTGAAATCACTTTGTTTTGTTTTGTTTTGTTTTGTTTTTTCATTTGGGCACAGAAGTTTTCCAGCTTATAATACTGGGGCCAACAGTATTCTTCAGTGTCAACATGGTCTTGGGCAAGCCAACATTTTTTCCGCAAAGTGTTACCAGAGAAAGAAAAGCAGCATGTTTTATTGCCCTCCCTGTGCACTGCTGCTGCAGCAACAGTCCTGGGAGCTTGGCCTGCACCCTTGGTCCACGGGTAGGCAGAGCATGCGTGGGTGACCCTGGCAGCGCAGCAGCTCTTGGGGGCTGCTGCCCTCGTTCTCAGCAGAAGTCCACTGGGCGAGCGTGCTGCAAATGGCTCCCTTTGGAGAGAGGGACTGAGAGGGCTGGAACCAGACTCTTTTCCTCTGGGAGGTAGCAGGGCACATCCTAGATAATCATTTCATGCTGCCTGGGAGTGATGTGCAGTTTGGTTTGTCTTTGGTTGTGTTAATTGTGTGGTAAGGTGCCTAGAGCCTTACATTGGCATCTTTATTTATTTAAATATAAATGAAGAATGCATTAAATCAATTGTTCCTTTTCTTTGCTCTCTCTTGTCTTATCATTGTTTCTATCAAGTACTCTTAACTGTACCAGGCTTTTGCTTTTTCAGCTGAATCTAGGGAGACCAAATGAGACTCTGAGGCTGAATTTCCTGCAGACTAAGGGAGGCTGCACTAAGGGAGCACGCCTTACATTGCTTTCTTTCCTCTGCTGGTATTTCACTTATATTTCAGGGTATTTCATAACCTCTTTGCAGAACAAGGCTTCAGTCTGTGCTGCCTGCACCCATATCCCTCCTGCAATGCAAAAATAAACAATGGGAAAAGCTGCATAGTGTCACATTAGGTAGAGTTGAGATTAGAATACCATTCTCTTATCCCTTCAGCTACACTGCCTGTCATCTGGATGTGCTAAATCTATGTGACTTGGCTAGTCTCTCTACTATTTTAACTTCGAGGTCCTAAAGCTAGAAGCACAGCCCAGGATTCCTGTTTTCTTTTTTCTTTTTTTTTTTTTTTTTTTTTTTTTTTTTTTTTTTTTTTTTTTTGTCTTTCTCTTGCTATTTAGCAGATAGTTTGTAACCAAATGGCAAACTATGAGTTGAGGCCCTCTCTCTGCGCCAGACTCCATAAAAGATAATTACTGCTGCAGTTCAAGTGGTGGCATGTTTTGTAAGAGATCTGAAAGCCTAGTATGCAGCCTTTTGGATAGACATTATAATTGTGCCTATGATTCTCCCCCCTCCTTGTTTGCTCCCAACAATTTCTTAAATTCATGCATTGAAAACTTGCTTGAAAATGAAAATGTCTGCCAAAAATCTAGTTGTGATGCATCAGAAAACAACGTACCTGTTTTGTGGCTTTGGGTCATTTCTTCTGCATATGGACTGGTGAAATCACAAGTAAGTGTCCTGAAAACTGAGAAATCTGCTTATGCCATTAAGTGACAGTAGCATGACCAAGGCAGAGTGGCTCATTTTCAGAGGTGAGGCTGTGTGTCTGCACCATGCAGAGGTCAGAAGAAGGGACGCTTCTCATGATGACAGGCCTGGATTGGGTTCCTCCTGTTTAGAGTCTATATATTTTCTTTTAAACTTTGACTCTTCTATGTCTTTGGTGATATCTTCTGCAGACGGATGCTGGCCTCTTTGCTTGGCCTAAATTCTATTGTACTTAGCTCATTACCCTCCTAATGATGAGCTGACAAATGCTTTCACTTGATTTACTGGCAGTGTTACAGGTGTTTGGAACACTTGTCAGTACTGTGCTACTACATGCCTAATTTTTCAAATGGCTGGGTGTGCTTCCTTTGCAAAATGTGCATACATGTTTACCTGGCATATACCTCTACCGTGGGCTTTATCACATATTTTCACTCAAAACTTCCAGAGCTATGCCCTGGGATTTTTGCCCTCCCACAAACCAGGTCCTATATGCAGATGTTGATGGAACTGGCCTTTGGATAAGGAGATACGGGTAGAGAAAGGTGATGATGGAGCAGCCTTCCAACAGGCTGTGGTATCCTGGGCCAAGGATGGTCTGGCACCCACACTTAGATGGGCTGCAGGGAGTGTTCCTGCTCCTCCTGCCCCTCGTGCAGAGCTCCTGGCTGCCTCAGCCTTCGACATGGGTTTGCACTCGGCTTTTTACCTCTCATAGACTTATCCTTTTAAAACAGAAAAGGATTTTCACTGATCAAACCCCAGAAAATAGACTTTGCCGAAACCTTCATAAGCACATTGCTGAGATCAAACGGGGCGTTTTGACAGAGTGAGTGGGGCAGATGAAAAGTCTCCAGGCATCTTACAGCAAATGGAGCAGGAACTGCTCGGAAGGGGAGGAATATGAAGATTTTGCACACGCATTTCTTCACCAGTTGGGCAGAGCTCTTCCGCTCCTCTTTGGCTGTGTTGCTAGGAGAGGAATGCTCTGCCCTCTTTATGGCTATGAATAGCTCTCCCTTGTTTATTCAGCTCAGCTCCGCCTGCTGGTTACAACCACAAGCGGCACCATCTCATTGCATGACACCACCATAAAACAATGCAACTGCAACAGGAACAGTCCCCTGCTCTGGCTGAGAAGACTTCAGGGTACCTGTATAACACACCATTTCAGGGCTCCCCTGCTCCTCCTCTCACCACACCTCACAGGGCATCTTCTGCTTCCAGCAGAAGGGTCTCTGTCTGGCTGAGCAGTGGCACTGTCACCCTCAGAGAGCAAAACTGAGAGTCAGGCCTGGCAAATCAGGGATTTATCTCAGAAATCTGGCTTGAAAATAAGCACATAATCACTTCAGAGTCTTTTCCTGGTCTTCCAGTGCTGGAGTGTTTCAGAGACTACCTAGAAAAGTTTTTCTCTTTTAGTGAAAGCTGAGATTCTCACATAAGCCCATGAATCCAAGATCAGGGACTTTAAGAAGAGCAACAGATGGCTTGAAAATTGGCAATAATGGGATTCCTGAGATTTTCTTAAGAATATTTTATCAGAGGTCTGACCAGGATTGAGGTATCTATGGTAATGGAATTAGATAGGCTGTATTGATGATGGGAAAAACTAATGGGGCTGAACAGAAGACTCTGAAGTGCTGGACAGTGTGACCAAGCACAGCATATCAAAACAGCTACTACAAGGGACGTAGGGACAGACAGCAATCACAGCCAGCCTACACAATATCAGAGGGATGTGTATGTATGGGTAAACACAGTCAGCCTTGCAAGTTCAGAGTAATGCAGTTCACACAAAACTCTCAGCTTTCAGAACAGCCTGGGCACTTGATTGGGAAAAGTAAGTACTTGGCAAAACATAGCAGCATAGATCAGAAGAGGTGTAAATGGCTACAGCACAAGTACAGATGAATCACCCATTCTTTTTAGTGTTGTGAGCTTCCACGTGTCTGTATTTCCCTGGACATCTCATCTTTCTGCACTTGAGAATTGTTGGGATGGAATCTGAATACTATGTACATTTATCCAGGGTTTCCACATACCTGTCAGGCCTTTCAGATAGCTGGGCTGTGAACATCCAGAAATTCAGGGTAAGTCAGCTACACACTGGGGAGGTGAACTTTACAGCAGGCGTGCACAAAGTCTAATGAATCCCAAAATTGCCAGACCTGCTGTGCATATGCTGTGCAGATGATCTGCATATGTACAGTGTGCCCAATGCATTTTGAAGGTGTCCAATCTGCAGTACCTGCACAGAACATCTATACAGTGCAGGTGTGTGTATTCCTGCCTGGGAAACAGGACAAAACATACTTTTGCACATTCTCAATGTATTTGTAGAGGGGGGACCGGCTGACTGCTCCAGAACCGTAGGTGTATTCATATGTATGGAAACCAGACTATCCTATTACATGCTACTTGTTTTACAGCAGCTACCTAAACAGTTGAGCTTGGCTCAGGGTGCTGTTATAAAAGACACTGTATGTGTGCATAGTGAAAAAATGTTATTCCCTCCCTGCTCCCCCACACAAAAAGCATATAATCTAAATTAACAGAAGTGCAAGAAGGGAACGTTGTATTTCCTATTTGACAGGGAAATGAAGCCCAGAGAATAGCCAAATCAAAGAAAGGCGTTAGCTTCCTAAAGCAGGACTCAGGTGAATTTTAGAAATCTGAGTGCAAATTATAATCCTGCAAACCCTTGTTCAGCTGCCACCTCGTCCTGGGGATGCGCAGACCCCTGAGGCCTGTCGAGCTGGACAGTGAGGCCGCATGACTGAGGAGTCTCTGCTGTGCATGGCTCTGGGAAGGCCTCTGGCCTGCCGGGGCCAAGCACAACAGCAGCAGAAGGATCCAGAAGCAAAGGGTTGGTTTGCCTGAAGGAGCAGACCTCCAGAATGTGGCCCTGTTTGGGCAGCATCTTTCTTGGGGCAGCATCCAGAGTGGTTAAAGCGCTCACCGAAGAGGTAGAAGCCTCAGATGGAGCTGCCTCCACTGCCCCTGGGGTTTCCTGTCTGTATCTCCAATGGGAGTGCTCCAGCTCCCCAGCTACTGGAAATTTCAGCAAGAAAGAAAATTTCAGCAAGAGGGCATGTTCACCTTTGCTGCCGAAGGTGCTTTTCTGAAAAATATTGTGGTTTCCCAGAGAGGAAGCATGTGCAGGAATCGCCAGCGTGACTTTTAAGGATTTCACCTGGGAAGCAGGGGAAGCCCACTTTCCAGTCCACCAGTTCTAGTGACTACTTCTGAATTTTATCTCATGTCTCTTTAATGTAAAATTCATAAACAGGCACTGGGGAAAAGGACCATGTTTTCCTCTGTACATGGAGTTCCATAAGATCAATGAGATTAAACTTGCGCTTACATGCTATCCTGAATTGGGGCCATGAGGAAAGCAATGGAAAAGTAAACAGAAGAGAAACATTATGGAAATGAAGGAAGAGGGAAAATCCTTCCTGCCAAGAGCAGTAGCTCTCATCAGTTTCAAGAAGGTATGGCCTCACCAGAAGCTAATTAGGCATTAGGAAGTCCACGAACTGGAAAACAAGACCAAGTCATCTAGCCAGGCACAAAAAAGATCAGAAAATGTGAGACTGGGAGCAATGGGGAAAGGCTCTCTATTGGTTGCAGCCTTTCCTAGACAAGGTAAATTTAGCTGTGGGTTGTCTTTCCCCAGTAGCAGAATGTGGGTACTTGAAATGATCAAGCTTCAACCTGTGGCAACCAAGAGAGGCTTTCATTCTCCCTTAAAGACTTTATTCAGAAATCCTGAGCTTTTAACGGGGGCTTGAACTGATCCCTGCCCTTACGATGGCTTGACAAGATTGCTGAAATGAGCTTAACGGAGGGCTCTCCTTAAAAAAAATTCTAAGCCGCAGCTGTTGTGGGACATACCACTGGGGCTTCAAAATGGCTTTTTTGCGTATAAAGCAGCAATGCCTGTGCACACAGCCTGCACCAGCTGGACATTAGGCTCAGGAGATGCATCAGAGCCTTACTGTGGAAAGCGTTTACTGCTATGGACCTGTGTCCTGGTAGGCATGTCTACTGCTGTATTTCCCACTGCAGAGACTGCAGGAGTTGAAGCTGGACCTGACGGCCACCCTGCGTTAAATCTGTCTTTGCTTTCAATGTGTTAAGTGTGGCAGGCATCCTCTTTTGAGGACCTGCAATGCTGCTGTCCTCCCAGGATTTTTCAGCCCACAGGTTTGAGAGTCCCAATTCAGGAGAGCGTTTTGGCACTGGGCACCTCCATGCCTTCCCGCACTGCTTCCCTCAGGCTGCTCAGGGGGGACTTGTTTTGCCCAAGGCTTTGGGGATAGGGATGCTCTATCAACACCCAAGTGCCTGATTATGAATGGATTGATTTTGTTTTCCTGCCTTTTGGATTCTAGACTATACCTTCTGCCACCCGTCTGTATTTTTCAGATTGCGTTAAGTCCTTCTATCCCGATTTCTTGGCACTATCCTACTCTTCCAGCTGGGAAAATTGTAAGATTCTGTCTCTGATTTTCCAGCCTTATCTCCTGGTTTTGCTCCCCCCTTCTGTTCCTCTTTTTCTGTTTCTGCAGCCATTCTTGGTTACAATCTTTCTTCCTTGCTTGACCTCTATTTCTCTTTCCTGGGAAGCACCTCATTTGCATCCCGTCCTAGTATCCAAAATACAAATTAGACCTGGTTACATTTTTTCACAGTGAAACCCTGACTCATGTAAAACTTTTGAGTTTTGGGGGATTGTATGAGCTCTGTTTTGGGGAGATGGCTTTTTGATTGAGCTCTTGAGTTTGAAAATTTGCATTCTCCCTTCTGCTACAGATTCAGAAGGTGACCTTGGGGAGGTCATTTCATCAGTGTGAATCTGTTTTGCCACTTGTTTAGATAAAAATACTTGCCCAGGTTAGAGAAATGTCTTTGAGATCACTGGACAGAAAGAGCTATCCAAGTGGTGATTATTGTAATTATTTTTATTAAATGAAACCAGCTGATGCTTGTGCAACAATTTTTTGGGCTCCAGAGACCTTTTCCACTGGAGACTCACAGAAAAACCTTTTGTTGTCCCTGGACAGGGATGTGTTTTTTGAGATTGAGTTTTGTGGTTTTGTTATGAAACTTATGACAGTTGGTCATGTGGTCTGCTTTCTGGGCTGAACGAACCCGCGTGAACCTGTGCGCAAGGCGTAGAGTTTAATGATTCACACCAGCTATGTTTTGGTTTAGCTTTTGCTGAACGGAGGGTGCACAAAGCCAAACGTTGAGGGAACCCTAAATCATGGAAACCACTTTGCCCAGATCTCTGCGAGCCCGGACCCAGGAGCCCTGCGCGATGGCGCTGTGCCTCCAGGACCTCTGCGGGTCGCGTGGGCTCTCAGGGGCGGCCGTGCCTGGACAGACCTTGACTTCCTCGCTGGAGACCCAGGCTTCTGGCTCCTGTGTTTTATGGGCCTGCAAAAACGTTTCCTAGTCCACGAGGACTTGTTTTCTTTGATTCTTGGGGACGGGGCAAAACCTCTCCTTGTGCTTCTCTTCCCACCTTTTGCCACCGTGTTCATCACGGAAGAGGACTCGCAGTTACAGGATAAAGTTGATCCCGAGGACTCTAGGGTTTGGTATCAAGCCTTTGGTGTGTGAGATTGTTTGTGTGACCTTGGGCCAATCACGCAAATTCTCTGTCGGCTCCTCCATGTGTAAAGCGTTGATAACGATACTTGACTATCATGAGCACTGGAAGACATAACTAGTGGCGGCGTAGCCTCCGCAAGCGAGGGATGCAACGTGTTTCTACCACTGACTTCGCTGATTACTGTTTGCTTTTCTTCCCGCACACCAAGTCTCAGCAGACTGAGGCGGAGGGTCGTTCTAGCCCCGCTCAAAATTCACCAGCCCACCCGCGCCTTTGGCCTCCCCGGTAGGACGCGGAGGCAGGCTAGCGGCTGGCTAGTTTGTGGTCGGAGGGGGGGGGGCAGCTTTTTTTCTGCTTTTCTGGGTGCTCACGGCCAGCAGCCCCGCTTGGCAGGGCGGGGGCTCTGCGGGCCCCGGCGGCGCAAGGCCGCCCGCACGGCTTTGCCTTCTGCCATTTTCCCGGGACACGGCAGACAGCGCTTTCTCCCTGCCCCCAACTCAGCCTGGGCTTTTTCCTGTCTCTGAACTCCTCCAGCAACAGCAGCGAGCTGAGCTGCCGCGCGCGCGTGTGTGTGGTGTGTGTGTGTGCGCGCAGGGAGGGAAAGCCAGCAGCGAGGCCCGGCCCGCCTGCCTGTCAGCGGAGCTGGAGCCCGCACGGCGGAGCGGGGAGGAGGGGAGGAGGAGGCAGGCAGGCAGGGAGGAGGGCGCGGGGAGGGGGAACGTCTTGTTTGTGGCTTGTCAGCAATTGCCGGAGACAAGCTTCCATGTGTGAAAGCGACTTGGCATGAATGCCTGGGCCGTACCAAGCGCCGCGGCGCCCGCGGGGGGAGGCCGCGCAGGAGCCGAGCGGCCCCGCGCACACAATAGG
>NW_028186990.1:1778376-1782520 GCF_003343005.1 Rhea americana | reverse complement strand
GGCGGAGCGCGGGGGTCTCGGCGCGGCTCGAGGAACAAAAACGCTCCCCCCTCCTTCCCCCCTTCTTTTTCCCACCTGTTGGCTTCCGCCCTGCCCCCTGCCTCCCGCTCGTCCCCCCTCCGATGCCTTGTGGGGAGGCGCGGGGGCCGGAGAAGGCCGGGCACGGGGAAGGGGGGCAGCTGGGGGGCTTGCGCGGAGGTTAAACCCCCTCGCCACGGCGAGGAGCCCGGCGGAAGATGGAAAGCCGGGGTCTTTTGTCAGTGTTTCCTTCCAGAGCCTCTGTGCTCCCCGGAGCTGGCCAGAGCCAGAGCAGGCAGACCTGCAAAGTCTGCCACGGGGATGGAAGATTTCTTTCTTATTATTATTTTTTAACTGTGGGTTTTGGAGATTAAATGAGATTTATTTACAATTGCCGTTTATCGGCAAGTAAATATCTAGCTCGGCGTGAGACTAACAATGTGAAGCCTGCTCGCTTACTGGTGGTTTTGTGGCTGTTAACCTACTGTTGTTGAGGTGATAATGTGAAAAAAAAAAAAAAAAAAAAGAAAAAATAGCAGAGAGGAGAGAAATCTTGATCCTCATTTCCACTCTCGTTGCAGTGTTGACTCTGGATTTTGTTAAAATTTGGAGGGTTATTTTTCCTGTTGGTATAAAATGCAGAAAGCCTTCCAGTGCATTAGGTGCATGCTCATGAGGTCTTAAGTTTGCCATCCACCATCGTTCAGGTTTCATTGATTCTAGTTGTTTTGTTAAAAAAATAACCTACAAGAGTGAGCTACACAAATGTTCATCATTCTGATGTCCTAACACAACCTAAGTGAGGCAGGAGCTGAGGGAGGGGGAGAGAGTGAGGATTCGTGCCTTCGCGGTCGAGGCTGGGAGGAGAGCATCATGTGTTGAAGAATATGAGCAGAATGGGAGATGGGGGAGGGAGTCGAAATTGTCCTGAGACCCTATTCAATCCAGCAAGAAAGATGGAGGATCTTGCTGCTGCAAAAAAAATGTACGGCAGAAATCTCAACCAGCTCCTCTCTGACTTGCTACCTCCCTTCAAAAAATAAATAAGCAGAAAAGAAAAATCAAAGCAAAAGAGCATTATTTGGTGTAAAATTTTACATCGTGTCTTTATCCCGTACGCTTTACAGTCAGAGTCCAGTGATGAAGACATGTAAGAAGCAGAGAGAAAGACTGTGATTTTCATTCACAGGAGGGGGAGAAGTATCAGATCGTGTTTGAAATGAGACTTGTCAGGCAGCGAGGTAGGGATAAAGAATGCCTGTTCCAGGCAGCCGGACCTGTGGAGGAGCAGGCTCTGGCACCTACAGCGTTGAGGCTGGGTGAAAAACGTGCAGAGAGAGGGTGTAGATGGATGAAGGAATAAGGAAGAAGGATGTCTGAGGAAGAGCATGGACCAGCTCCTTGGAGAGCTTTAAAAAGAGGGGGAATTTTGAACAGAATCGAGGCACAAGAAGGAACTGAATGTAGCTAAGCTGAATGTGGTGTACTGGGACTTTTTAGCATGAAAGAAAAGGGAGGTTGAGTTAGTTCTGAGTATGCAGAGTTTTAGGCAGTTGGTAGGGTGAGGAGATTTTTGTAACCTGCTCGAAGGGTGATGATAATTTGGACAAGGAGCTTGCAGCTGAGGGGATCCACACACCCCCCCCTGGAGAGCATGTGGCTTGCCTTTTTGATAGGTGATTCGTCTGATGGAGCATCTTCTATTAATGTGTTTTGGGGAATTTCTATTAGTTATGTTGAAATCTGGCAATAACAAGGGCAAAATGTTCTCTTCTTCCCGAGCCCTTGCAAAAATATCTGTATGGATGAAATAAAGCTTTTTCATGAACGCTTCCATGCACTCTGCCCTTCTGCATACATGGGAACAGTAAGTTTGTGCAAACACACCTGCTTGTATAGCACATACTTCCTCCTGAGGAGCAATATGCACGTTGTAAGCCTGGTTCTTGCGCGGACATGGCCCAATTCTCTTATTTTCCTCAGTTTACATAATAGCTTATACTATGAGAGTGGTAATATTTTGCAGCCAACTTTGCAATAGCATGAATTATGATGTGAGGTGCAGGGCAGCTGACACTCGAGACCAATGTGTTCTATGTTTAAGCATTTCTGGTCACAACAATGTTCCTGTGGCAGAGCAGATGCATACCACAGACATTGCACACACAAACAATGCCATAAAAATTTTATGCAGATCGGCGTGCAAAGAACTGATCGCAGTCAAATGTACGGAAACCTGCTCCCTTTCTGAAGAAAGGCAGCGTCTGCTCCTTGCACGCAGAGAGAGCACGCTGCTCCCGCACATACAGATCACAGGCATGTATGCTCAACCCTTTCCCTCTGGGATCACCTGTTTGAATTCCAGCGAGGCTGGCACTGCGTGGAAGTTTCCCCCCCCCCCCCAAATGGCAGCCCAGCGCTCTTTCTGTTCCAGCTTTGTGCTGGATGGGGCCGAGCCACAAAAGCTTAACAACAGCTACACTAATGAGCCCTTGCTTGGCATGCTGAGAAGAAAGGCCAAGGGCTGAGCGGGCATAAAAACAGTGATGTGGAGCCCCCTGGCCAGAAACTGAGCCTCAGCACAAGCGCTGGCGAGGGAGCAGAGTCTCTGGAGTTGGCTGCAAGGCAGCAGCGCTGCAGCAAAGGCGCAAGAGGAGACCATGTTGAGGGGAGGAGAGCAGGCTGCTGTTTCCACATCATCTGAAAACTCAACCTGCTGTCAGGACAGAAGGAAGGCTTGTGCATATTTTATGTCACTTTTCTCCTTCTAGGACAAGCTGCTGATGTGATCAGCTATGCACTTGGAAATCCTGGACGCGCCGCTCAGCAAGTATGACTCGAGGCCAATAACGAGCCTTGACCTCCTGCCTCCGCTCCTTTGTGGACAGTCAGTTAGGTCCCATGCTGCTCTTCCCCAGAGAGCCTGTATGCAGTGAATGCTTGCGCGCTGCTCCTCAACTACAGCATGGGATGTGACGAGCTGTGTGGAGACAGGGACAGAAAATGGCAATGTGTCGGGGCCGGGGGGGACTAGGGAGGGAGTTGACCATTTCTTTCGCTGCTTGCTGGTGTCTAAAAGGAGACTGAGTAAATTAGTCGTCTAGTCGTCCTTTGAACTATGGGTGTGTTGCTACAGTCAGCCCTTCTCGTGGCTGAGATCTTCAAGGGTAGCTCAGAAGTCAGTGGGGCTGGCAGTGAACAAATTGTATTTCCCTCCTTCCAGCTGGATTTTGTCTTGATTGGGGCTGTCAGGCAAAAGGATTTTTCCTTGTCAGTTCTTCAGTGCTGAAGATCCACACAAGCCACTAACGTGGTTCCTACCTGCTGAAGACTTGAGCCTCGCAAATGTTCCCTACACCACGTCTAAGGATGCCAATATAACGAGCATGGTATTTCTTACACTGGTCTCTTACACACAGACACACGCACAATTCTGTGTCCTGCAAGCAAACTCATTGGACTAAACACCATCTTGGGACTCTTGGGGAAGCAAACATTTTTGCTATGTGATGTGGACCTGTCTATGTAACTATCTCAGCTAACGTCATCCTTGCTTTCTGGTTTGCTAGTCCTATCTGGGAAACGTGGAGATCTTATGGAACTGGAGATCTCACAACACTAATTTGACAGGCAGCCTTAGGCAAATCACTTTAAAGCACAGACTGGTCTTCCTAGATCACAGCTGAAATCTATAAAGTGGGAATAATACTTACCTACCTCTCAAAGAGCAGTACACCGATTGCTCGTGTCTGTTTAGAAAGTGTTGTGTGCTTCTTTGCAGACAATATGGCAGAATCTCACAACATTGTACGAACAAAGCCAGCATTTTTACACTCGGTGTGATTCATGCTACGATTAAATTTATGCATATACTCGGTGCGCTGTTGGACTGAGAATTCTTTTTTGTCCTTCCAGCAAAAAACAATGCAACTTGCCAGTGACATGGACTGTACATGTATTCCCATAACAACAATATTATAAACATATGGTAAACCTGGTATAACAACTGCTGTCCATGTCTCCATGCAAAATAAGGAGCTGATTAACAAAAACCTAGCGTCTGAGGCTGTATCTCCCCAGACTGTGATCTCATCAGATTTCCCAAGCTAACCACAACCTGGTCACT
>NW_028186990.1:1754853-1778336 GCF_003343005.1 Rhea americana | reverse complement strand
GGGGGGGGGGGGGGGGGGGGGGGGAGAGTTGGTTGTAGGAATTGCTCTTCGTGATTCAGTCCACTTCCCTCTGACTCAGTACTGAACCATTCCTCAGTAGGGTATTTGGGGATAGTATACTTAGGACATTACACGTCAATTTAGTTCTTGGAATAAATACTGCAGTACCCATGCAAGTCAATGGCATTCGGGCTTGCTTACAACTGAATTTGTGTCAGCATCTTTCAGATGAAATGTGAAATCAAAAATGTAAAACTACTTCTGAATATTAAAGACTATGAAGGGGGTGGTGGTGGGGGGAGGAGAATGTCTTAGCCCTGGGCAATTTGCCAGATTCAAGCTCAGGAAATTGCAGTCTATCTAGGTAAACCTTCTCTATAGCTTAAATGAAAACAAGTATTCTTCTCTAACTGTTTTAAACTGTTGGTTGGTACTCTATTTCTCTGAAAAACAGATACTTTAGTTAAGCAGATAGTACATTATAAGTAGAAAGGTGATTCCAGTTGGTTGCTGGGAGAAGAATTTTTTTGCAAAAACTAGGTCTTTTTAAGGACATTTCTAATTGAAAAATGCTGTATGTGTTTTAGGTTGTTATAAGGCTTGAATGAATATGCAGATCAACTTGCAAATATAAGTGCAAGGAAAAATTCTGGTGTGCTGTTTGCACAAGAGGCAGGCAGTTAGCAAATACACATTCTGTTTCTGTAACAGAAAAATAAAAAACATTTTTTTAGTCTTCCATGTGTGCATTTGCAGGCTGGATTTTGTATGTTTAGCAGCAATTGCTTTTGTAAGCTGCTGCTAAGGCACGTAACTGGCTGTGTGCAATTGCAGTAATGGAATGTGAAAATGCAACTACACACAGACCTGTAATCTTGCATGCAAAATATTGCTTGTCTAGTTCTCCCAAGTACAGAAATGGTCCAAGATTGTACTTGTCTCTCCATTTAACTGCATTCACCTGTATTTTTCAGGTGGCAGCTGCGTGTATGGAGTTTTGAATGATTATCCTTGCTATTTTTGCTCCAGGGAGAAAGAGGAAATTAAATCATTATTGGTGATCTGGGTAGTATGTGTGTCATAGCAAGCACAGAAAAAAGTTGGGGGTGGGGGGCTACAATGATTATTTCATAATTCTTTGAAATCCTGGAGAAGGGCTTAAAAATGGGTGAAGGAGAAGAACGAAGTGGGGAGCTTATGTTCTTGCTAAAGACTAAACGAATTTGACCGTGGAGTTGGTCGATAGTGCTGGGATCAGGCTGGCTCTTCTGCTGGAGCCAGTACTTTCTCAGCCCCCTGAAAGAGAATGCTTTTGAGGTGGGTGGATGCAGGGCTGAATATTGACCGTGTGAGGTGCTGGTTGCTTCGTCTCCAGCTCAGGGCAAACAGTAGCGTGGAACAAATTCCCTCCGCCACGTCCTGCGGGTGAGTCTTGGCCCTTAGCTGGCGAGGCAGAGCTGGCGGAGGGGGGCACGAGGGAATAGCTCACTTTCTCTGCCGCTTCATTCTTGGGCTTCTCTGGTGACACTGATAACAAAGGGCTGCTCAGCACTAGGTGATATGGATCTCTTTCAGCTGAATGGAGCCACTAAACCTGAGTCCCGCTTGCTGCTCACTAGCCCTCGGAGCTTGGGTGTCACTGTCCCGTCACTGTCTCAGACAGCTTTGGACAATCCCCCTTGAAATAGAAGGCTGTGCCCAAGTATGTTTTTCTTCTTAGTGAAAAATGTGATCATGTTTTTGGGATTATTTCTTGCTGTCTTGGGTCCTTGACTGCAGTCATTTCCACTTTGCATGATGCTCTTTGTAATTGAATCTATCGATGTATATTTAATACACTTGGCACCACAGTTTGTAACTAGGCACAGCTTCCCAGCCTTCTGTCACTTGTTTTCACAATTGCCATCTTTAAGTTACAGTGGATGCCTGCCTTTCAGCCTTTCGTCCAATTGCTCTGCTGTCTTTGAGGGCCTGTATTTGGTGATTGGGCCCACAACCTGCATAGCTCCAGTCCTTTGATCTGGATGTCAGCCAGGTGTTTAGGACTTGGTTAATAGAAGCTAAGCCTGTTGGGTTTTATTCTCTTCTCTGCCACTGGTTTGCTGTGTGTGATCACGGGCAAGTCCTTTAACCTCAGATGGCCTCAGCTGACTTATCTCCTTCAGAAAGGTGTTGTAAAGCTTAATTACTGCAAGCTCTTCAGAGACTGCTGAGGAAAAAATGCATTTTATTCAGAAATGTCTCTGACCTCGCTGGCCTTTTTAAGCTTTCTTGGTGGTGCTAGGAGATATGCTCTTTGCTCCCTTAATAATGTTTCTTCAATTTCTCGTCTGTACGTTCACCCACTCTCTCAGCTGCATGTAAAAATGCCAAGCTGTCTGAAGTCATGGAAATATTTTTATAATCTTGACAGCCACGACAAACATTCCTCCTCGGCAATAAACAAACAAGGTACACAACCTGCCATTAACATCAGTTTATGGCAGAGAGACCTTCGTCGCTCATTGACAAGGGAATCCTAGACAATTCTTGCTCTAGCAAGTTATAAAGTAGTGTTGTCTGAGGTTAAGAAAACACCGGATCTTGTGGGTTTGTATGTGCAGCGAGTAACTGGGAAACTGTTTGCCTGTGCGTGTATGGGAGTGCAAACAAGCACTAGGTATTTGGTTTATTCAGGGTTCTTACAAACTATATTTGACTCAGATGTACGTGGCTTTAGGGATTTGATGTTTGTTTGTATGCACAAAAAAGCCTATTTTCCGTAGTGGCAGTTGTAACATAAAGGTGGTACAAATTAAACCAGGTAAACATAAGACACCTAAAAAAAATCTGCAAATGAAAGGTATTAGCAAGTGAGTTACAGGAGCAGAATCCTATTGCACAACATCCTGCACACTGCTGTTTTCTGTTTTCTTTGCAACTGGCCTCTAAGCTGGTGAGGCTGACAAGAAGTAGCTGGACCAACACTACAAAATCTTTTCCCTGCAGATAATTCTCCATGTAGGAGCGAGCTGTTGTTTGTTTTCATGCATTCTAGATTAAATTAATCTGAGTATCTCTAAAAAGAGATTTCCAGAGATTAAGCGTTGAAGGAAAACAAACAAACAAACAAAAAAACCCAGACACAAGTCTTTTTCCTAGGTTACTTTGGTTTATTTCTGCCTCCTAGCAGGCCCTCTTCCTACCATTCCTGTCTGAGCTCTCCCTGGGTGTGTTCAGGGAGAGAAAGACAAGACCATTTTTCACTTGTGTCTTCGAGAGAAGACTTTAAGGAAGGAGCTAAACTCTAAACTCTTTTCTACCATCTCACTCATTCCCTGGGTCTCCCAGTCTCTGCACCTTAATTCTTCCACTTTTAAAATCAGAGTGTTTTCACAAAGCCTTTTAACAGCTAAGGAGAAAAAAAAGGCAGTTTTCTTCTTTCTTTCCAGTAAGACCATAAATCTTCTCTTCTCTTCTCTTCTCTTCTCTTCTCTTCTCTTCTCTTCTCTTCTCTTCTCTTCTCTTCTCTTCTCTTCTCTTCTCTTCTCTTCTCTTCTCTTNCTTCTCTTCTCTTCTCTTCTCTTCTCTTCTCTTCTCTTCTCTTCTCTTCTCTTCTCTTCTCTTCTCTTCTCTTCTCTTCTCTTCTCTTCCTTTGCTCTTGCTATGTGTTTATCTCTGCTGTTTTCCACATCCCCTTCTATTTGCAGCTCTCTTCCTTCTGTTCATGTTGTTTTCTTCTCTTACCCTCCCCCATTATTCATGTGTCACGCACTCCTCATATCTCCTCTCTCTTATTTATTCTCCACATCCCCCAAATTCCTCCCTTGTGCGTCCCTCCACCTTAGACCCCTTTTTGTTTTCCTCGGCTGTGTGTTTCTGCAGCCTGGCTGCATGGGAGCTGCCAGCTGTGCCTGCAGGCCTAGCCAGCGAGGGGCTGCGAGGGAAGGACAGCGCGTGGGATCAGCCAGACAGCCCCCTGCTGCGGCTGCAGCCCGGCCTCGGGGCACGCAGGGTGGAGCTTGCCCTCTGATAAAGCAAGGTGAGACTCCCTCTGCTTATGTGCTGCTAGCTTTGGAAAGGGCTGCTTCGGATCTTGTTCTGAGCTGTAGCATGGTTGTCACTTCAATGTCTGAGTGCTTTATTACACCCTGGGAGCCTGATGAAGTCTGTAGTCTCAAATTTTGTCTCTTGACGTCACCTTACCTCTTGTTCTGGTCTTGGCCTGTGGTCCCACTCCCGTTCCACCACTTTCCCCCTCTCTCTAGACACTCTGTACTGGAAACATGGATCATATTCTACCTGGCTGCAGTACAGTGAGATCCTCTAGCTAACTGTTTAGAGGCATCTGTGGCTGTCATGATGGGAACAACTGTCCCCCCAAGTCATGTCCAGCTGAGTTCAGGGACCTGTGATTTGCCAGGGAAAGCTGTGATGAGAGAGGGAGAGGACCAGCACCAAAGGTCTGGGAAGCTGTCTGCCTCTTGTTGGGAAGTCATACTTAGCCAACAGGCAGTGCCCAGCGAGTCAAGACAGCTACACTCTGTTCCTGAGAGACCAGTGCTTTAGTGGGAGATGAGAATTGCTCTTTGGCCTGCAGAGTGAAAGCAGGATCCCTGGCTTAGAAAGAACCTTAGCAAGTTACTTCATCACACTTGGAGACTATCCCACTGTCTGATACGTGATAGAGTTTCCTCCAAGTCTACTAGAGTGGATACAGCATACTTTTTTCACCTTCATGCAGGACTGGATTTTGGTTGCAAGGATCCTGGCCAACAGTGACAGTTGAAAGGTTGTGTTTTCTCAGATATCCCTGCTTGGACTCTTTTTCCTCCTCCAGGACTGATTTGCCTCCCACAGCAGGTACATGCAGATGGAGTTCTTTCTGCAGGGCAGGGAGAGGTGACTGCAGCTAGGCTGATGGGAGAGTCAGCCAAATGAAGGCTCGTCAGATATTCCTGACAGCAAACGATGGAGAATTCACACAAATGGCCATGTTTTAAGATCCAGGCAGTGCCTTACAGGACAGGGCATGGTGACTTTCTAGCCCCCAGTGGAGTTTAGCCCCATTTCTGGGTAAACTTACGTTTGCCCCTGCCAGAGGTGACTCAGTTCTAGGCTCATGAAAGTTAGGAGCTTCAGCTTTCCTAGCCAGGTGATTCCTGATCTCTCCCTTCCGTCTCTGCAATGGAATGGCCCTTCCTCCTTTGTATGCTGACATTGTATCCCTCATGCTCCATGCAAGATGCCATACACCTCCTTTAATTTTTCCCACAGCCGTTTCTCTCCCTCTCCATACCTGCTTCACCTGTTCTACCTGCTCTTTCTTTCCCACTCTGGCTCTGGGCTAGGTTTCTTCCCAGACAATTTCCATGGTGTTTATCTGCCTCGCTTGCCTTCCCATCTGGTTTTCTTATCTGTTTGGCCACTCTGCAAACTGTGAGCAGCAAGGGCAAAAGGGGCCTTTGGGAGAGCAGGTCAGAGACCAGAGGGTATTTAGGAGAGCACAGGGGGAAGGCAGATTCACCTTAGACCAGGGTCCTCTTTTGCTGGTGTGCCTGGCTTCTCCCAGGTACGTGCCATTAGCAACATAGCAAAAGTCCCCTTCCCGCAGAATGGTGATTTACCTGTTGCCTCTACTTCAGTACTAGCAAGCTCCTAAAAGGTTAATGAAGACATTCGCTGCAAACTGAAAAAGTAGAGCTTCCCATATTTTGCATAAATTAATCTTGAGGATTATGGAGCAGCCCATGCACAGGGCACAGAACATGCAGCTATGTTCTTGAGTCTTGTCACCCAAAATACAGCCTCTGAGAGCATGATGTAGGTGACCTGTCCATCCCAG
The DNA here is from genome assembly GCF_003343005.1 of Rhea americana. NCBI lineage: Eukaryota > Metazoa > Chordata > Aves > Rheiformes > Rheidae > Rhea > Rhea americana. The sequence continues at coordinate 1,772,512 of NW_028186990.1, read as the reverse complement.
TCCTTGAGATCAGCCAAGGTTACAGTGTAGGTAAAAGGCTGTTGTGTCCTCATCCATTTTTATTCATGTTTCATTGCATCTCTTGGGGATTGAGGAGGAGGTGCTCAAGTATGCCCACACCTCCTCTTCCTCCTGTTGCAGTGAATCCTCGTTTTCCCACAGATCCTCTTTAGAAAATGCCCTGTGTCAGGTTTCATTCCTGCTGGATTTTTTCTTTCTGGGAAGAACAGACAAAAATCATTCAGTTGGTTTTGAATCACACGAGTGGGAGCAGGAACCAACCTCAGAAGATAAGTGTTCTGACCTTTACTGCACTCAGATAACTGAAAATAATAACAAATAAATACATCTTGTTTCTAAACCTCAGACTTAGGGATGTGTTCCTGCCTTATGCAACAAGAGCCTGAGCCAGAGCTCTTGAAAGGGGAAAGGATATGAACCTGGCAACAGCCTGCAATAAGCAGCGACAGCAGCCCCTCTGCTTTCCTTTGGAAATGCAGGTGGTACCAACCAAGATGTTCAGGATGTGAGGGAACAGTGTCCCCACTCTTCTGCCACCCTGCTGCTGGGACCTTGGACAATTTTGTGGAGCTGGCACTCTCAGAGAGCAAGAGCTGGATTGTTTCTGAGCCGTATGGGGATTCCTTGTACTTTCTGTCTCTCCTGTTCGCATATAGGACGGGCTATAGAGGGCTGGACACCACCTGGATCTCTGCATGTAGGCAGACTGTGAATAAGAGTATGGGATCTACTCTGAAAAAAACACGTTAAAAATCTCAAATCAGTGAGCATTTAAAAATAACTTAGGGAGTCTAGCTTGGAAAGGGGACGTACTGAAATGTATCTTAGCGGGCTCCCCTGAACTGGTCTCAGGGCTTTAACTCATCTTCTCCCACAGTTGCCCCTTGAGAGGTCCTCCTGAGCTGGATTTTCTTTGCAGGCTACTGGTGACAGCCAATATTTGTACACTGCATACTGAAGTCCTGATATGAGAATGGGGTACCATTGTGCAGTGTGCTGTCCAGACACTGGAAAGAAGGTCTCCCTATCCTGAAGAACTTAGTGTAGTCAAAAATTAGAGCATTCATAGTGCTTTCTATAATGGTTGTGAAATGATGCTTCTCCACCAGAATGTTCCTTCCCTTCCTTTCTCTTCCCTCCTCCTCTGTTCCGTCAGGAACTTATTTGCTTGGTTTCTGCCCTCCAAACCACCAGTGGCTGAAGAGAGTCCTGTATGCTGAACTTGGGGAGGATGTTAGGAGGTTTGTGGTTCTATCTCAGTGTAAAGCATCCTATTTATTAGTGTCTCATGCCTGTCTGGGATGCATTCCTGATCTAAAGTTCCCAAATTCCTCCTTTTTAACACTAAAGTTGCCATCAAAAGAGGTCCCCCAGGTCCAGTGTGTGCTCCTGCTGAACACTACCCTTGCTGATCATGTCTACCACTACCTTGCTTAGACTCTGGGTTCACTGGTTATTTTTCCGTTTGAAGATCTCTTCATACCCTCCTCTTCCTGCAAAAGACCTAATGGATACTCAAATACGATTCAGTGGGCCATGGGCTACTGTATTCCAGTGCATGAAAGCACGTGTGTTTTTCAACATGCAATCTGATAGGTATGTGGATGCTTGCATTTGTGTCTGCTAGTGCATTTGGGCTGGAGGAGGTAGTAGTGAAGGCTTTGGCAGCTGGGAAGAAAGGAATGACAGGCTTGCCAGAGGAGGGAGGAGAGAGTTTGGTAGCTGAGATGAGGATTGGATAACAGCTGGAGTGGGAGATCAGATTTAGGACCCATGTTCTCGCTTAAAAAAGGGAGTAGTAGTAGTACATTGTTTATTGGGTACTGTGTTATTCTTTCGAGTTATTAATATTCTGCGAATGGTACTGCATAAAGAAGTGACACTTCTACAGAAATTTCACAGACAGCTGGAGAATCAGTTCCAGGAGGTATTGTTACCAGGCCGGGTTGGTGTAGGGAATCTTGCTGGGCTCAGTTTAGACAGCCTTTGGAGAAGAGGAGATTGTTCAGGAGGCATTTGGAGGGGAAAAGGGAGGATGTCTGTGGCTCACAAGGGAGCAATGATCCCTGTGAGGATAAAGGGGCAGGCTAGAAGAAGACTTGAAGACAGTGGTGAATTCCTGGTTTCAGCGGTTTCAGGATTCAAGCCTGAAGTAGGAGAAAGTGAAAAAGAACAAAGTGGTTAGGAGGAAGCTTTAGGAGCAATAAAGGAACCTGATAGGAGAAATCCAAAAGTAAAGAGGAAGTGGATTTTGCTACATACAGAGTTGTTCTGAGCCTTGAAGTAGATGCTGGAAAGCTTGAGTTTGATGCAGAAGTTCGAAAGAGGGATGCACAGAGTGAGATATCTGTACAGTGAATGTGGCTGAACCTTCCCAGGCTTACCTGTGCTGTGGCACAGACATGTCAGGCTCCAGCCTCAGCAGACATGATGGGCCAAGCAGAGGAGTAAGGTACTCTACTAGCACATGGGCAGGACACCAGGTAAGTTCATAAAGTTTGTGACACTGACAGGTGGGAGCCTACGTGGGTCCTCCCTTAGATTCAGAAAAGGCCTGGTTGCTTCAGAAGGTAGGACTGGCGTTTTGGTAGGTAGCATTCTTTTTCCAGTCAATATGAAACTGGAATCGTCAAATACTGTAGAAGGAAATGGTGCTACTGGTGCAGGTTGCCATTTAGGTGAGCAGTAACGGTTGAAATCCTGGCCACTCGTAGTCCCCAAAACATCCAGGCAAAAATATAGTGCTCAGAGGTTTTGTTTTTAAGCATTGTTTTACCCACCATTTCAGTCGTATCAGCATAAAGCAGGGAATGCCCTACTGCCTGCCTGCTACCGTTTCTGTAAGCCAAGGGTAAGACTACATGGCAGTTTTGAAAGCAGCTGCTTTGACTTGGTGTCTTTTTCATGTGAGAGTCTCACTGCTGAACTGATGCAAAATATTTTGGGGTTGAGGGAGAGGAGGAGAAGCTGTAACATAAACACAGCCTTACGGGCTATGCTTTATTTTTTTGACCCCTGTGACAAAACAGCTTTGTTCAAAATATAGTCAAACTGTGAGCAAGGTGAATCTTGTAACACGGACGGGGCTTGTAAGTTATTCTGTTAACTACTCAGCCTCTTTCCTCAGCCACAGCACACAGCACAGCTGAGCCACCATTACTAAACAGCGTTAAGAACTAATTTCTAATTATACTCAACATCAGTGCAAATAATGCAACAAGTACATATGGTTATCAGCATGTTTGAGAAATGTTTTTGAGTTATTGCAAGTCTTAGAGCTGGACAGTGTCCTACAGCAAACCTTTTTACTCTGGGCAGCAATTGTGGTGGTATAGGTATAAGTAGTGGTAAACACACTGAGAAGGTAAAATCAAAATTGAGTCAAAGCGGTCTCCAGGTTTTGAATAAATGACTGTGGTGGAACATGGCTCTGCTAATCCACTGTATCTACTATAGCAGAAACTGACTTGGACTGATCAGGTGAAATGCCCTCGGAGAGAGTTTCCCATCTTTGGAAGAATCTGAGATCAGCTGAGATCTGGAATTGATTTTTTAAAGGGCTTATCCAATGGGGAGGGACAGTCCGTTTCAAAAAGCAAAGTGCTGTTGAGTCAAGGAATGATAAAATCACCCTTGGACTTTTTGTGTGCGTGAACTCCTAGAAGTCATCTACGTTGGTATAAATGAGATCATTTGGCCTAATTAGTTCCAAGCTTAATTAGCAGTAATTATCCCAACATGGGAGTAATACCCGAGTAGGAAGTACTGAGTCCTCGATTAGAGAGATCTCTAATTGGTGTTACAATATTGTAATTAAAGCATGCTTATACGCCTCTGTCTCAGCAAGTGATTTGTTTTATGTCTGATTAAACAGGGAGTCCAGCAGCCTCAAGGAGGCCAGGACATCACCACTGATTGAAACAGTGTATTATTCTTTGTTATAGGAAAGAATGATGAATCACATATACTAGAAAACACTGTGGGCCAAATTAATCCTTTGTGTAATTGCTACTGCAGTTAGGGAAATTACAACAGGGGTGAATTTGGCCTCAAGTGCATAAGCTCTATCTGTATATCACACAGTTAAACAAATACTCATTTGAATGTGCAATCTGGCAATTACACAATCAGACAAATGCAAGTAACTTAATCTGCATTTGTGATCACTGGATTGCATGGGTGAGTTTATCTGGCTGCTGTGTGATTGTTATTAGATTTCATGTTCTGCTGAAATTTTGCAGGAGGTAGTGCCATGTGTCCCAGGACGTACTTCGCCCAAAAGCCCATGGAGTTTTAGATGGCTGCTGCTGGATGCAGCTTCTTCTTTTTATCGGACTGATACCTGAAAGGTACCATCTAGGGTCACCAGGAGCACCTTGCAAGTGAAAGAGATGGATAGTGTCCTCTTTTTTTCTAACATTCTTACTTTTAATCTAGCCAACGTGACTCTCCCTAGCTGCAAATGATTCAGAAGAGCAGATATACTTACATTTAAAAAAAAAAGTTTTAAAAAGAGCAAAATGGGAACTTTCTGAAATTAGTCAGCTTCAAAACATGAAAGCTTCCTATGTCTTTTTAAGAAACCACCTCCTTAGAACTTGGCAAGTGCACTGCTTTATTACTTATCTCTTTGCTACATGAGTGGGCGACTGTACTTCCTGATTTGGTTCTTCGGTATAGAGAGATCATCAGCATAGGTCTGTAGAGGACAGTAACTCCGCGCCTACGGAAAGTAACAAATAAGAATAAGGATGCATGCATCCTCTGGCTGTCACAAAGGATTTCAAAGCACATTATAGTCATAACCGAAGTAAAACTTACAGCAAGCTCTTTGTGAGCTATTTTCATTTTATAGTTGAGGAAACTGAGGCACAGCTCAGCTACATGTCTTGTTGTAGCTTACATAGCCAGTGTGTGTGGCAGAAGCAGTAGTGTGGTGCAGATCCCATCACCTTGTGCTTCACCCACAAGACCATCTTTCTTTTCAAATGTGAGGAAAGGGAGAGTCCAGAAGGAGAGAGATGACTTGAGCAAGGAAATCAAATACAAAAAATTCTTTAAAAGCAATATTAAGAATAAGAATTTAAACACCCCATATATAGGAATTCAAAAGCAAGGGTTTCCATAGCAGCGTTGCTTGGCCGTGTTGTATATATACTATTTTGCATTGCTCTCATGATGTCAAAGGCATATTCTAATATCTGTGTGTGCAATATGTCTGAATCAGAGTTGCTATGAAACTTAAGGCTGAATTACACTGTGGAGGCATATTCTGGTGCAGTGCTGGGAGGAAATAACAGAATTAGGTTTTGTTAGGATTTTTCTCCAGTGATACATTTTTCTTAGAAAGCTGCTGATTTGCCGAAACTGTTGCTATTTTTGGAAAAAGTTGATTCCAGTTTTGTGTCCCATCTTGGAAAAAAAAATGTGGACAAGAGTTTTGAAGCTGTCAAAGTGCCCATGTGTTTTAAAAAATCAAAATATTACTATCCTGTTTTTCAGGTCAAAAGAGCTTTTTAAGGTAATTGGTACAAAAAGTGTGTAAACTTGAAGTAAAGCTCATTTTTTCACCTGATTCTGTATGGAGCAATGGTTTGAAATCTCTGAAATTCTTGGAGAAAGGAAAAGCATTCCCCTTCACTCTAAATAGTCCTGAACTGCCTGAGGAATGGTGGCAATGGGGGAGCGACTGTATCACTTGAGACCACATATTGCTGCCCAGTGCGGTGCTAAAGCAGAGAGAGAGGTTGCCTCTGTAGTACCCCTCTGCCCGCCCGCTACACTCATGTAGATAAAATGCCTGCTTGAATCTTTCACAGGACCCGAATCTGTCTAAAAAACCCCAATATTTTGCTGACTCTGGGTATCATGATATTAAACCTTAGACTAGGAGCCAGGAGGATTTTGGGTGGCAGTGGATGGGTGCCACTCTCTCCCCCTTGTTTAAACCTCCAATCTGCGGATGCTGTGGTCTCAGTAAGACAGCAGCTGGGGCCTCTCCCTAAGAGATGTCCCACGGTAGAGGTGGTGGGAGCTGTCCTTCTCAGCTTCCGCTCCCTGCGTGTGGGGAAGGGGCTGCCCGGGGCCAGCGCAGCTCTCCCCTGGACTTCCCTTCCACCTTCTGCTCACAACACTTCATCCATGCTCTGAGGGTCTGCCAGAAGAAGGAGGGCTGTTGCACCCAGGGCCTTGCAGCAGCACTCGCCCTTGTGGAAGAGCCTGGTGAGCTGGCTGAGCATCATTCACTCTGCTGGCAGCAAAGTTTTCTTGCTCCTGGCATCCCCGAATGTTAGTATAGCTTGTCTACCAAAGTCTCCTTTCCCCCTGCTCCTTCATTTTGAAGTTATTTTCTGCTTGTTGTGCCTAGAAAGTGAAGAGCTATGGCTTAGACTTGCTTTGCCATTTATTGAAGCCATTCCTGTTTAGGAAAGAAACAGCACAAGGGATGTGGAACAGAGAAAAAAGAGGAGAGTTTTTTTTTTTTTCCTCCTTTCCCTCTGTGGCAGTGATGGATGCTGGGTATTAGACAGAGACAAGCTGACAAACATCTGAATGAGTAGAAGAGACTCCTAACCCAAAGGGAGGAGTTGTGGTTTAGGTTAAAGCCACAAAGGAAGTGAAGGAGGTTACCACTTTCCTGTCTGTGGGCAGGAGGTTCTGCTCGTGCTCATTTGAAGGCTTAGCTCTAGCTCATTCTTCCCTAGGAACATACTCATCAGTGTACTTCTTGAAAAGCATTCGATCTGCCTTCTGATCTTGGGAGTGCCAAACATCCCTTGTACCGCTAGAAATCAGCAGGAGCTGGGATCACAAGCTGATTTACAGAGCCAGCTATTTTCAAGCACGTTGTTAAGCCAGATGTTTTGTTTGGTGCTAGAGCGATCAGTATTGTTCTCCTTGTGTCTTCCTCTTGCTGATTCCACTTGGATTTTTTGCAATAAATCTCTGTATCTCTGGGGCTTGTTGGTGTGCTGCAGGTTTCAGTTCTCTCTTGTTCCCGAGTGCGTGGCAAATTGTGTTGCCTGGATCTAGCAGGCTCATATGTTGATACAGGGCACATTCTGAATGCCACTGGTTTCCTACCAGCATGGCCTGTGATCAATATTTTCCTTGATTTTCACTACGTGCTTTTCTCTTAATGGCTCAGAGGCTCTAGCTGTATGTGGTTGAAAATGTTGTTGTCTCAGTTCCACAGCTTTGCTCTCTCTCTGTGAGGAGAGAGTGGCTGGTTAACCCTGGTGTGCTGCAGAAGACATGCCAGGAGAGAGATGAAAGAATATAGGATTGCTCTTACAACAGAACAGATAGAAAGCAAACCTTACCCTGAGTCTGAGTGCTGGCATGTAAGCCAGCTCTCTTAACCCAAGCTATCAACTGGCTACTGCACAGCGAGAACCCTTGTCAGTGACAGTGACTTTAGTATGTGCCGCCAGTGCTTTCTGATCACTGTGCGCTACTGTACATGAAAAGAGCATCTGAAAGGTGCTCCCTGAAGAGCCATTATGTGTTATGTGGTCTCTAACCTTCCATTAACAGCTCACCTTAGCCCCTAGCCCCAACCTTGGGATACAGCAGAGTCATTTCATTTACCAAGTGTGAAAATCATATTTTGCCGTGTGAGGATTATTGCTCTATCAGGTGTATTACATTATCTGGGCTTTTCTTTCTTTTTTCTTTCTTTTTTTTTTAAGGCTTTGTTAGAACTACAAGATATCATTAAAGATTTATGTGTGGCAAATGTGTCCTTTTTTGCAGAGCGTTTCCTTTTAGAGACCTTCACAGTATTGATTTCAAGTAGATTTTCCTCTTCTGTTTTAAAACATTTCCTTTGTATATAGATTTTCAACATTACCCACTGGATCTGTGTACAGTACTTTCCCCAGACTACACTATTAAGCCAAAGTTCCTTACTGCCGGCCTTTAGGGACCACTTCTGAAGCAGAAAAGACCATTCATTCTCTGTGTTCACTCAGTCCTGAGCTACCGTTCGACGTTACAGTCTTCTCACTCCAGAATGTGTTCTGTCACCTAACTGAACTTGGGGGTCCACTTCCAGCAGGTGCCAGTGTATCCCAAATCTGGCCTGGAAAGACCTTAGAGCTATCTCTTTCTTGGAGGTAGAGATGTTTTTTTTTGATGTTTCAGAGAGAATAAGCTGCATGCTGAGGAGTGAAGAAGTTGGAGCGACGTGCAGCTGAAATATGGAAGTCATTTGCCTTTGGTATCATCAGCCTATTCTTGCTTGAACTCATCCCTGTGACCACTATAGTGGTGTCCAGGATTTCTGTCTGGAGAGGGCAGAGGGCTCAGCATGGGAGCCAGCACAGCAGTATCTAAAGCTCTGCCTATGAGGTACTGCCTATGAGGAGCGGGTCAATATCCACCAGCCATTGCTCTGTCTTGGGCTGTGGCCCTTAGATCCATGTTCTACTCAGATATGAAAGAGATCTCTGATAGCCAAAAGTAGGTGTGGGTTTAGTCATCTTTTGGTGGATAATATGTGTAAGACATCGAAAGCTTGGATTCAGACCTTAAAGCATCTAGCTTATGGTATTTGGCTTTATTTATTGTAGTGTAATAGCCTAAGGGCCACAGAAAGTGCAGCTTTATTGAAATCATTAGAGTCGTGATTGCTTATGCCAGCAGGGAACTGGGGACATGGGTTTTTGGAACACGTTGCAAGCAGCATAAAAGTTTTCCTTTGGGAGGTGCTTTGTAAGGATAGCTCAAATAAGATTGGAAAATATAGTCCTAACAGAATCAAGAAGCAGAAATGAGCAGATCTCAAAGTGGCTGATGGACAACTGTTATTTCTTCCACACAACTGTCTTACAGAGATCCCCATCCTAAAGCTCAGTCCTTCCCTCCTTCCTCATTACCATCAAATCTTTAGTTTAGAACATCATATATGCCACTGAGAGCTGGGGCACCACGGACAGACTGCAGTGGAAGAAATGGTGACCTGAATAAGGAAGCCAGCTGACATGCATGGGACCCAGGAAGGCTCAACTTGTTGGCTGGATGAAGTAGCAGCAATTTTTATTGTCTGATTCTTAAGCTGAAGGTACCTGTGCTGTGGCATTTAAACGTTTACTGGAGTTTCGTGCTATGATCTTTGGTCCTGATACTCTTATAAAAGCAATAAACAAAAATGCTGGTGGTTTTTAAATATGAAGTAGCCAGAGTATTACCTACATTCCTCACATACTGGCTGAACTGCTGCTATTCATTTTATCTTGGTCTGATAGAAAGCACAGGCACAGGTACAGGTTTTGTGTAAGCATGCCAAGGCATTGGGAATGTATCACATCAAAGTTACAGATCTAAGCAGGCCCCCTGTGCAGCACCATCTCACATGTTAGATGCATGCTCTAGAATATAAAAAGTATAGACAGGACGTAAACATACTGTCTCAGAAATCTCTAAGGACCCACGTGGCAGATATTGTAAATAGATGTATTCATACTGGGAAATAGATGTAATTTAAACTAAGCTGGCTGATTTTGTGCTCAGATGTGCTAGGAACATTCACATAGTCTGTTCTTGCTGTTCAGCTGTGAGAGGCCATCACCTTCAGCATGGAGGGACTAGCAAAATGGTTGAGCAGAAGTATGTCCTATCACTGCATCTTGTGCTAAAGTGATCCAGAGTTTGCATCCTAAAAGTGCCCAAGTAGAATTGCAAAGGAATGAGAGCGAAACATTTATGTAGCTAATCCAAAGCTCTCAAGTGTCCTCTAAAAGGAAGAATCCTGTTTTTGTCATAGTCCTTTATATCATCTGGGCTCTTGCAGATTTGAGAAGCCTCCAGTGATCACTGCAGAAGAAAGTCAGCACCACTCTCTGATAATAAATCAATGTCTTTACAAAAGAGTGAGGGGGAAATCTGCTTGTTTTCTTTGGAGGGATCTCACTATTTTATGTAATCCTTGTGCAGCACATGTAAATCTGTGATTTATACTTTTGAAATGTATTTCCTTCATCAAAAGCTATTTGAAACTGCAGGTAGCACCTATCCTTTCAGTCTAAGCTCCCTTGACATTTTTAAATGACAGATAATGAAAACTGTCTTCGTTATAACTCAAGCAATTTCATCAGACTGTCACCAGCAAACAATGGCAGATTAAAGACTGAACAACCCTCCAATCTACTCTCCTAGGCACCTATGCAAACTTGCACATCTTCAGGATGCTGGGATGTGATACAAAAAGGTGGTCAGATCCAGTCTATTTAAGATCAAGCTGGGCAGATGATTCCTGAAAATCAATTAAAAACAGCTGTTGCCTTTTCTACTGCTGCTAAGAAGTGTGAGAGATGATAGGCAGGAGGTTTCTAGTATGCAAGGCACTAGAGGTCATCAGGAACATGTTAAAATCTCTTTGGAAACCAGTTAAAACATGTTAAAATCTATCTGGAGACCAGTGGTCAGATGGCACAAAAAGTGGAGCGCGAATGTGAGAATGATCGTGGGTGAGAGACACAGCTTATCTAACAGAGTGCTGAATTCTGTACTGGCTTCAGTTTATGAATGGATTTAAAGCATGGTGCCAAGCAGAGCATATTGCAGTTGTCTAATCCTTAGGTGATAGAGGCAGGCATGATATTAGACAGAGCTGCATCCAAGAGGACTCATCAGAGCAGTCCAGCTAGCCTAGCATTATTGCTACCTGATCTGTGGGAATCGGTCCAGGCCCATGAATCTGAACTGCCAAAGGCAAAGCTAGTCAAGGGAGCAGCTGTTAATGTTTGGTACTAGCTGTGTCTTACTCTGCTTGTCTCCTCCTAGCCAGTGTTGCTTCAGACTGTGGCCTAGGATGAGCTTCAGTCACCCAGGTTCATCTGCCCCTCTCCCCCTCCCACAATGTCGTAGACTTAACCAAGCTACCCCCCACAGGTAGATTAAGAGGAGACAGAGAGCAGAAGAAGCATTTCACAATAAAGCATCATTTATAGGAGATGCCCGTGTTATGGAGGAGTTTAGCACCAGGGAGTGAATTATAGGGGTCCAGGGAAGAAAGAGAGAGGGTTGTTATTGGAGCACACAGGGAGCAAAATGACTGAGATAGAGGGTATAGAAAAATAGTTAGAAATAGTTACAGTGATGTGATTTGGAAGGAAAATCAGTTGTGCTTCAGTCACCAGTAGTGTTCAGTTTAGGGAGCTGAGTGGTAAATTACAGACAGGGTAGGACTCTGAGAACATCTGTGACCCTATGAAATGCTAGAGAGAGAAAAGTAGCAGTAGCAATGGATAAGATTCAAATCTCATCTATCTGTATATGAGTATCTCAAGGTGAAATAACAGAAGGAGAGGAGGCGGGAATATTGATTTCTGCCTCACAAAACAGACAACAACGCCTACTTTTTCATGGCAAGAATTTAACCATTCGCTTTAATGGGCCAGTCTGCATGACAGTGGGGGCTTGGTTTCTTCTTCATGTGCAATCTAGAGAGGAAATCATGCTGAAGTTATTTTTATTTTATTGTAACCTTGCAGGAGAGACCTGAGAAAAATTTTACCCTCAGACATCTGTGTGCTGACCGTAGGGGCAGCTGTAGTCTGTGAGTGTACCTTCTCTTTGCTGCTGCCCTGTTGTAAAGCAGGCAGCCAGATGCTAGACGAGCAGCACTGGAAGATGCAAAAAGCCTCTTCTGCCAAAAGGGATGTCGTGTGTATTGGCCACAGATGACTTCTTCAGTCTATCCAGGGGCAGAATTAGCCTCCTTCCTGTGACCTGTGAGAAGGATGCTCCTACTGAAAGGTACTTTCTTCAGCTGCTCCTGGCTTTCTCAGAAATATTCTTTCAGGGACGAAGTTTTGTTTGGTTGGTTTCAGAACACTAAAGGACACACACATGTGCCCCTGCACTTTGGGGCAGGCTTTACTGTGAGAGTAGTTGTCTGGCCAAGCAAAGGTGGCTTGCTCTTTCAGACTAGGCTTAGCAGGTGGCTGAATGGGAGCAGGAGGTGAGTACAGCAATTTTCTGGGCTGCTGGCATGTTTTTTTCCCATTGAAGTTGTACACACAGAAAGGAAATGTGAAGTTATGACCAAGAATCTTAAAAGACTCAAGAACTAGGCAGTTTCACACCAAGTTCTTCAGTCTGTGAAACTCTGTAAAACATGAGAACTGTGTAATGGGACCAGTGCTGCTGGACAAATGGTGGTTTTGGAATGTCCTGACTTCTATATGTCAAAATTTTCCACCTTGCTTTACATGAATTCATATTTTTCATTTGTTGCATATATTTCCCTAGCTTCTGTTTAGCTGATTTCCCTTGTGATTCAATATCTTCTCTCTTCCTTCTTCTTTTTTTTTTAATTGTAGGAGATAAAGCTGAGTATTTATCTGTATTGCTGCAAAATATTTGCTTCCTATCTGCTTATTGACTTCAAGGATGACTCTCTAAATAGGATAAGAGCCTCCTGCTTTTGAAATTTTATAGTGTGTGGGATTTGTTCGTCATGTTAGAGTTTTGATGACTTGAAGGGGGCAGATCAACTAGAATTCAAAGTTGCAATCCTAAATGCTACTCATCAAGATCAGACTGTTCCTCAGGGATCTCTGGAGATCCAGGAGGTACGTCTGTCATGTGTTTTAAGCATAAGCCCAGTTCTGTGCTGCAGCCCAAGCTTGTTTAAGGCTCAGGTTGTTTGGACATTTGGATAAGGATAGGAAAGAAGAAATTCAGTGTGTCCCTCTTTGACGCACAGATAGGAAATGTGAGGGTGAGGCTTTACATGCCAAGCTGAATTTGCCATCATCTATCCACTGTTGTCACAGGGTAATGTGGTGCAGCCAGTGGGGTCAGATTGATTAGCCAGTCTCCTTCCTAACAGATCTCTGTGTGCTGTGCAGCCACTGGGGCAGTAGGAATCTGTATAGGGGAGCTACAGGTGCCCTCATGCCAGCAATGAGCTCAGAGATAGGGGTGTGAGTATGTGTGTTTCTGGGGGGGGGGTGTTATATTTATATATGGATGTAGATATGGATGAATTCTCTTCTCTGGGGATCTGTGATGTCCAATACAAGTCAGGGTGCAGAGGGTGTTCACCTGAATCAGGTTAGAATATCTTTCAACGTTTGCAGAGCTGAGGTCAGCAAAGCTGACTAGATTCAGGGTGACGGTGACATCTAATGCGAAAAGAAACTGGATTACAAAGAAAGCCATAACAATCTACCCCTGCCCCCAGTCCTGATTTTCTAATTATTTAGAAATGGTTTATAATAGATACAACACTTTCCAAAATAAGAGTTTTTTTTCAAGATAGCAGTAAATGTTTAACTACCCTTCCCTGTGTCCTTTGCCATCTCTTTCACGCTCCCCAGCTTAGACTTCATCCTGCAAGATGCATGAAGGCAGCTCCCCTGTGCCCATGCAGAGATCACTACAGAATGAGAACCTTAATCACCTGAGTTTCTTACAGAACAGGTTGTTTCCTTTCTCAAAGGCTCATTAGAGCACGCAGCCATGTAAAACTCGAAGCTCATAAGAAAAAGAATTCATAGTGCCTGGATCTCTCTCTGGTCTTGCAGCTGGTGTGATCATTTACGCCAGCATAAAAAGAGGGCAAAAAACCCAAACCTGAAGCAAACAAGCAAAGCAAAACAAATCCTCCTAATGATGTGTGTTCTTCACTTCCAACAGTGATAGTGTTTTACACACGCTTTGCGCAGGTGTACATGAATGCAGGAGTCAGGAGACAGTATAGAGAGCAAAGCTCTTAAGGAGTTAGTGGAGCTTCCCTGCTGGAAGGTTATAATCACACTGAAAGAGGGAAAGCTTGCCTCAGCAGACAGGAAGTTTGTGATGCGATTTCTGCACAGAGTTGTTAGAGATAAAATAGCCCATAAGCTGAAAAAATCATAGGGAACACTTTGCATGGCCCAAATGTGCCATGTTAAAGCTAAGAGGGAGAGATCTTTTGACTGCAGGACCACTGTAGTGGCTACAAGTGCACATCGTAACTACATCCTTTATTTGTAAGGAAATATCCTGATTCTGGGTATAGGAACTGTTGGCAAATCCTTCTTAATGGTGACAGGTTTTTCTCGAGAGCAGGTTTTAAAGCCTTAATGACTGAAAAGGCCTTGATCTACCGTTTCATTTGAGGTGAAACTTGTTTCATGTGGAACAACTGTGCCGTTAGAGAAGAGGTTCAGTTTCAGAGAGTGAATGGTCAGGATCAGGGTGTAACTTCAGAAAAGAGTGATGCCTCCTGCCTTTGTATGCTGAAGCTCAGTCTTACCATTTCACCTGCCTTCAATCCCATCTGCAAAAATTCTTATTCCTCAGATGTTTTCACCTTCTCCAGTTGTGCCAGTTTAGCCACTTGTGGGGATGAAATCTACACTGGAGCTGATCTGGCTTTAACGAATTGTTTCTGCCAGCAGGGCTTAAAAAAAAAAAAAAGTTGGCTCATTTAAACAGTTCACCTAAGAGTGCAGCCACATAAACAGTTTAACTGGCATAAGTGAGCAGTGATAATTGTGAGAGGGAGCAGCAGGATCCTCTTAAACTGGGTATGTTGCAGATGAAATAGTGAAATGGAGCCATAGCCCTACACACTCTTAACTTTATTTGCATGAGTAGCTCTATTGTATTTCAGCTGGTCTCTACTTACACATGTAAAATTAAGTGTTTGCTGGGCTGGGCCCTTCAAGAGCATGAAAGCACTGATTGGGGTGTGCCATGCTCTAAACCATATATAGAAAGCATAATGCAAATATATTTTGCTAGCTGGCCTATCTAGTCTGATCTGTCTGCTCTACAGAACTAGAGCTCCTGTAGCAACTTTTCTTAGGCTCAGTTCACTGAAGTGGAAGAGGACCCTGCTTTTGAGTAGAAAAGATCCCGAATGATCTTCGGTCCTTGCTGCTGCTGGGGAGTTGTAAGGAGAGTGTACGCAATCTGGTGAAAGCTATAATATTTCCAAGATGTTCTTGAATTTGCTGGAGGGCTCTGAAGAACCAGGACATCTAGTTTCTCTGGGCAGCCTGTATGAGCTTGGCCAAAGAAGGGCACGACCTTCCACAGGGGATGTTCTCAGGGTTGGCAGTGGCAGTCCCATGGTCTGGGACTCTACTACCAGAAAGCCTGCCTTACAACCTGTCATCGCAGTTAAGATCATTTGGGAGCCTGTTGTTGTCAGTTCCCATGGTAAAACCCTTCAAGGACAGCATGAGGGATTTCTCAGCTGAGAATCCTTGCCTTGGGAATTCAGTGCTTGTGGCGGTTTGCTGTGGCAAATTCCCAAAGGTAGAGGGTGAAGTAGCAACTTAACTCTTGGGAGTGAAGCAAAACACCTTGATAACTGCTATCCAGAGCCCTAAAGAGAGGAAGGAAGAGACATAAAGCCGTTGAGGGGAGAGGCTTGGAGTGGTTATTTGAGACTGCTGCCTGCAGATTTGCACAGTCATTTATAACTGTTTGAAATGTGGGGGGATGGGATTGGGGGATGGGAGGGGAGCTGAAGGAACCACAGCACATTTGAACTAGTTGCATTTTATGCTCCCTTTCTCTGATCTAATTCCGCAAGGGACAAGACAGTGAAGGACCAGACCAGAGGAGAGATGAGAACAAAGAAGGGAGTCCACTAACACTTCTTATTTTATTGTTGCTGCTGTGTATGTCATGATTGAAGCACGAGCTAGGATTTTCAAAGGTACCTTCAGGAATGGAAGTTGTGTGCCTGACTTCTGTAGGCTCCTTAGAAAAATCCTGGACTCCATTGCCCAGGGGAAACAAAATTCCTTCTAAGTGAACCACAGTGTGCCCACGATGTCAGTGCAAGCGGGATTGGGTCTTACATCGAAAGCATCGTGATGCATATCTATTCCCAGCACTGTGTTCTGCTGTCTGGCTTGTCTGCTCTGTACAGCCACAGCTGTTGCAACATTTTCTGGGTTCAGTTGACTCTGATGGTAGGTGAGCCCTGTCTAGTATGGGATGTATAAAGGAGAGGAGGAACTGGAGGTGTTACGGCTCTTTTTTTGTGCATCAGTGTAAAAATAGATAAGGTTTATACATGGGGTAAAGGAGTGGGCTGAACTGATGGTAACAAAGGTGGTAGTTCAAGTGGAGCCAATGTCTCACCAACACTGTACCCTTAAAAAGTATTACTGTGGTAAGTGAAACTGTAGTGATAGGGGCTAGTGTTCGTAGATGAGATGGAAAGACTGGTTGAGACCAATCATTTCCAACTTCAGGTCAGTAAACCCTGGGAGCATGTAGCCTGAAGCATCTGGCTCTAACAGGTAACTGAGAAGAACAAACTTCCTATCAGTGGGCTGAAAGTCTGTGCCCAGTAGAAAATGTTAAGGGGGTCTACAAATCAGAAAACATTGAAAAACACTGTTAAAAAGTATCTCTCCCCAAACAAGAGTATCTGCGTGGCCTAAAAGACATGAATTAGCTACTGTTGCAGAGTTCAGGAAGTTGCAAAGAGTTTTGCTTTTGACACAGTTAAGTGGGGATGGACAAGAGAAGGAGAAGAATGGGACAAGAAGCAAAAGAAAAACCACTTTGAGGACTGAGGACAGAAAGAAGCAGGTTGTATCCATATGCTGAAACCAAGCGCTGTAGAAACAGTGGAATAATCAGGGCATTGTGGAAATAGCAGAACAGCTCCCCATGCGAGTGCTCTATACTGAAGCTGTCGTTTTCCAAAGAGTTGGGATTATTTTAAAAGTGGGAATTGGACAGTGTAAAGGGTAGGTCATTCAAGGATAAAGGGAAAGGGAGAACAGTCTACATTTCAATTCACTTGTGTTGTATTGGCAAAACAGGTTGTTCAGGCAACGTGGATACGCAGAAATGATCGTCCTGCTTTCTTGGTTAGACTCAGTGGTTCTATGCATCTGTGTGTCACTGGGGGCTTGGAGGGCGCTTCCTTACAGCCCCCAAGGTCTCCCATTTTAAGAGTGGTGTGTGCAGGTGAAGGGGCAGGAGCAGTGGAGGCTGGAAGCTCTCTTTTCACAGAGTACATCGCAGAGCGAAGAGGGCGGGGGACTGCTACAGATCTTCAGAACTCGTAACTATCAGCTGGTTTTAAACTACGTTGACATGTAATTCCCCATCCACGGGGTGTTTGTTCAGGATAGGGCCCTAGAGCATGTTTAGGAGTTGATAGGTTGTGTCTGTTTGTCATTACGGTCTGGTTCCTCCCTGCTTCGTTGCAAGCTGCTGCAGCTTTCTTCCTCAGAAAGGGCCCTCGGATCCCTCAGAGAGGCTCCATCAGCCTGCTAGCAGCTCACGGGCAGGCTGAAGTTGCTCAGCCACCTGGTCGGAGAAGCGTGCTTCTCCTGCCCGAGCTCCCTCCTTGCTTGCCGGCGCCCAGCTGTGCCTTCCTTCCCCAGGAGTGTGTGGAAAGGCAGTTCCGCGCCCGGGCTCAGGGCGCTGAGCCGCAGCCCGGGGCTGCGCCCCTCCGGGCACGGCAACGCCTGGGGCTCCCCGGCGTGTCGGCGCCCCTCTGTGAAGGGCGGCCCGCGCCTCCCGCGGCCCCCGGCCGCCAGGGTGCAAGTGGCCCACGCCGCCGAGGTCACCCGGGGCCAGAGGGTGCTGAGCGGGGCTGGCAGGGCGCCGGCGAGAGCGGCCTTCCCGCCCCTGGGGGCGCCGCCGCGCCGCGTCCGTTAGGGGG
>NW_028186990.1:1753497-1754510 GCF_003343005.1 Rhea americana | reverse complement strand
GGGGCCGCAGGGGTGGCGCTTCCTGCGGGCGCGGAGGGCGCGCGCCCCTTCGGGCCTGTCCCTTTAAGAAACCGGTTGCTACCACTGTGTAGGCGAAGGCGGGAGGAGAGCGTGTGCGAGGGGGAAGGGAGTGCAGTCTCCTCCCCTCTCGCCGGGGAGGGGAGCGGAGGGGGCCGGGCGAGACCATTGCCCGAAACGGGGAGTAAGAGGCGGTCCCGTCGCCGGAGTGAGTAGGGGACAGTGCCGTTCCCGGGGCGGGGCGCGGCGACGGGCGGTACCATCGCTCTACCATGTGTGCGGGAAAAGGGGGGGGGAAGGCGCTGGCGGACAATGGAGCCTGTGTGTGTTTGCGGGAGGGGGACGGAGCCGCCGTCGCCGGGGGGAGACGCCGCGCCGCCCCCTCCCGCCCGGGGCTGAGAGGAGCCCCGGCGCCCTCCCCTCCCCCCGCGGCCCGGCGGTGAGTGAGGGGAGGCAGCGGCGGGCGCCCACCGGCGCCGGGCGCCGCCGCCCGCGGAAAGTTTGAGAGTTTGAGGGGGGGGCGGCGGTGCGCGGGGCCGGGCGGGGGCTGAGCTGGGTGCAGGGCCCCGGGGGAGGGGGTGCAGCGAGGCCCGGGCTGCGTGGAGGGGTGTGTGGGGCGCTCCGGGTTGCGTTGGGGTGCGGGGGGCGCCCTCGGTGCGGGGCTGTGTGTGGGGGTGCCGCGGGGTGCGTGGGATGCCCGTGGGGCTGCGCTGGGTGGAGGGGCGTGTGGGGCGCTCTGGGCTGCCCCGGGAGCTCTGCGGCGTGGAGAGCTGTGTGGGGTGCTCTGGGGGCTGGGCTGCGTGGAGGGGTGTGGGGTGCATGGGGCACCCTGGGGGCTGTGCTCTGTGGAGGGGTTCATGGGGTACCCTGAGGTGTGTGGGGCGCACTAGGAGCGCCGCTACATGGAGAGGTGTGCAGGGTGCATGGGGCACCTTAGGGGCTGTGCTATGGGGAGAGCTGTGTGGGGTGCTCTGGGGTGCATGGGGCACCCTAGG